>NC_025696.1:3568980-3589084 GCF_000633955.1 Camelina sativa | reverse complement strand
AGAATCGAGCACATCAGCAGCAATCCAAGCCAAATCCTTATCTTCCACCCAAACCTTGTCGCCCTTGCGCAGATTCATCTCCATTGAGATCTCGTGATTGAGAGCTCGGTGAGAAAAGAACCCTAGAGAATTAAATTGGGCGAAGCAAGAGTCATAGAGAGATAGAGAGAGAGAGAAAGAGAGTCCGTGGAGGTTGGTTGCGCCAGAGAATTTTTCAAATTTCAAAACGAAGAAGAATGAGAGAAACCCTAAGGAGAGAGAGAGAGAGATAGAGATAGAGAAGAGATGGAAAATTTTACTACTGTTCAGTTTTTTTTTTTTTAATTGTTCAATTTAAACCGCTTACCCAACAAAAAACAAAAAAAAAAGTTCCCAAAGAGCAATAAAGGCAAACAACGTGACCAAAATAAAATAAAAATAAAAAATAAATACTTCCCGCCCTCTAATACTGCAGATATTAAACAAAAACAGAGATTATTATTTTGAAAAACAATTTCTAAAGTTCTTCAATTTCCAGAGTAAATTTTTGTGTTTGGGTGAAGAATCAAAGTTTATTATCTTTCATTGAAATTGTATGAGGGTTTACTTCAAATTCAACTAGTAAACTTACTAAATTATGTTATTTTTAGTAAATTTTAGAATTGATACTTTCTTTAATTGTAAACAATGGTCAAATTAGGTATATAATATGATCAGGTCAAGGCGAAGACCTGTTTCTTCAAATTGCGTTTTTTTTTTTTTGTAGAAAAATTATTAATCATATTCATGGAAATACATTTCCTCACAGCATGAACACATATCAAGTCATTCCTTACTCTTCTTTCTGCTAACACGGCGATTTATCACTCCTTATTGTCAGGCTGTCAGCAATATATGCATTTAACAGGTTTGAACTCGAATGCATAAGCATTAACAAATTAGATGAAACTCGTTAATTTACTTAAGATATTTGAAGTAAAAAAAAAAAAGGTTTGAAGTTGTTAGGTACAAAGTCGTATGCCAATCATTAGATTCAGGCTTTTAACACTGGTAGAATCTAAATCTTGAATTTTTCAGTCTTTCTTTGACTAGATAGATTTCTGCATTTCCAATTTCGTATATTTTTTTCCTGGATTTGTAAGATGTATTTCCATTTGTTGGTCAAAATGCTCTTCTATAATAACTTTTACTATTTTCTTTTTTCTTCATAAATAATATTCTCTTGATATTTTCCTATTGGGCAATCTTCAACATTTTGTTTTCGTTATTTTTTAAAATACTTATCAATCACTCCCCTTTATGATGATTTCTAGTGGAGACCGGTAGTTATGTGGTGTTTTCTCTTCACTCTATGGATTAAGAGATCTTTTATGAGAAATTCAAAGCCATTAGCCATATGCCTCTGCATCTATCAAGAAATAATAAGTACGGTTACAACGAATTCTCCAACTACTAGTTCTGTCCTTTAATCTCATTTAGTATCTTTTAGATGCTTAGCTCTGTTTGAGACTTTGAGCTTAGAACCAATTTGACACTTCGACTGTATACAGAAGACTCAAAACTCACCCATTTTCTTAGTTTGACCCTATATGTTTTGACCCTTTATAAGAGAAAAACGCCGGAGATATCAGAAAAGTAAAGAAAGCATTGCAATTGAACCAATCGTCTCTTCAGACTAGTACTAAGTACAAGTAATAATCCACAAACAATTCTTGATTGAAAACTTAATAGGGATTGTGAGTCCATGTGGATCAATGCTTACAAGGCCTAATGCTGAGGCAAATAGAAGAACTACATATAACAGTAGCAACATTATCATGAATCACAAACACCAAAAAGTATTAATGTTGTTAGGTTTGTGTCATCACACAAGCAGACTAAGGAGGCCACAGTACGAGCTCCACAGGCCTATATGCACTACTGAAACTCATGACTTGGACCCATTTACATCCCAAATACCACACAACACAACACATTACATTATTTCTATAATCTGCAGAAAAAAGTTGTATATAATAAAACATTCGGCGCAAAACCCTAATCTTGCAAAAGATTCGGACTGCTGAAGACGCGTTTCAAACTAGGGCACACTGTTCGGAACTTTGTCATGCTCACCGAGGATATCTATTAATCACCAAAACAAGATTTTAATTGTTACATCAAAATGAATTAGCTGCTAAGTTTTGACATCGAAGTAAACACTCATTAATTGTTAGTACCTTTGGACAGAAACGGAGATCCAATGTCTCGAGTGAGCTGCATCCTGATATTGCCGCTTCAACTCCTGCTTCGTCCATGTTACAAGACTACCAAAGACAACGGTACCAAAAATGTATTTAGTGATAACATATGTAAAAGTAATTCTGTCTACGAACAGATATCCATGTTTAACCCAAACAAATACAATATAAACAGCTACCAGTTATCGGGCAAAAAACATACCTGAAGAAAGAGACTAGCCAATCTTGGACAGCAAAGCTTCAATACTTCCAGAGAGCAACAGTTGCTAGACAATTCATTTTAAAATGAAATGGAATTAGCAATACAATAACACCACTCATTTAATGGAAGATAAAGAAAATAAGTTATACCGCAAATGCAAAACCCTCATACCTTAGATTAAGTAAAACCAGGTTGGAACAGGCGAGATCAACCTCCTTCAGATTGACCGATAACGAAAGGTTCAGCGTTGATAAATGGTAAAAGCAAGCTGCAGGTGGTATCAACACTTTTCTGATGTTGGGGCAACCCACACAGTTTAGGTTTTGCAGTAACCGATTGGCTGTTTCAGCTGGTTCCTGGGTATTCTCACTACAACTATAGACCCCAAAGTAATCAATTAGCTGTACACTGGTTGAACCCCAGTCGAGGTCATGCATGTTTACACAGCCGTTCAAGCTCAAATGGGTCAAGTGTGTGCAGCATGCAAGTAGATCATCTATCGCAGTCTGGCAAAGAGTTCCATAAGACAGGTCCAGCTCTTCAAGTGCCGGTAATGCCCCTTCTTTGTATAGTGGCTCCAGTGATGAGTCAGTGAGATATTTGCAGGCTTGTAATTTGAGCACCTAAAACAATAAAATGTCAAAGAAAGCCCAAAAGTTTTAGGATATGATACTATGATAGGATTAGACATGAATGGATGATATACAAAGAATGCAGCAATATAATTACCTTCAGCTGAATGCAGGACTTGAAGACAGGCTCCAAATTCATCAAGAAAGTGTATGATAAATCAAGAACAGTCAAATTTGGGAGCCCGTTCAAGGAAGACAAGCCATCGGGGCCAATAGAAGGGCAAGACATTAGCACCAGTGACTCAATTAGTGGGCAGGAAGCAGTGGTTGCAGACAGACAGTCATCCCTCAGTTGACTGGAAAAAGGTAATGGGGTAATTTGATTAGCAGCACCATGATATCAGTCACGAAAATGGAAATTAACAAAAAAAAAACAGATAAATTACCTGCAGAAAGACGCATCTAAAGATGTCAATAGAGGACATATAATGATAGCGTCAGACAGTACACCGCAACCTTTCAGTTCAAGAGACACCATATAAGGTGCTTCTATATTGAGCACACTCAATTTTGGGCATATTCCTAAATTCAGAGACCGGAGCGCGACCTATTCACAGCCAGAAAGGAGAAGTAAGAAATCGATTAGTTAAAGATAAGTTAGCTATTTGATATGAGAAAAGCAACACTCACAGGCTGGAATAATGCAGTTTCGAGATGATCACATCCATCTAAACAGATCTGCTCTATGCGAGGGCACTTCAACTCAAGAGAAGTAACAGCACGACAGCCAACAAGGGAAAGACTTGCTAACGATGAATTGCAGAACCGCACTGCTGTTAAGCTCTACAAGAATATATAAAAAAATAGAAACAGTTAGGAACCAGTAAAAATATCATTCTGCTATCCAATGCAGGCAATAGCTGTAGAAAAATAAAGGAAGAAACTGTATCATACCTCACAGTTGTCAAGAATTAATGATTTCAGCATTGGGCATCCACCATTATCACTAAATATTTCACAAACAGTATTGGACAATGATTCACAATCAGAGAGATCCACTTCTTGCAAGGAATGGCATTGCAGAACCAATGTTGTCAAATTCTCCTGTTTTTGGAGAGCTAATCGCTGCAAGAAAATGAAGAAACATTCACGGGTTTATTAGATCAGAAATCCTAATCAAAATGCAGAGTAACAAGATCATGATTAACTAAGTGCATACTTGAAGGGAGTTGGAAGTGATTGTGATACGGCGAAGCGCTGGACAGTTTGAAACAGTGATTGATGAAAGCATGGTGCTGTGCAAGTTCAGATCTGTAAATCTGTTAAACACAGCAAAGACGGATACATGAGTGAAATAATAGCAAGAGATAAAAAAGAAAGACATGAATACTAATCACAATAAAATCTGTAGGTAGAAAGCAAACCAAAGATGAGAGCTATACTTGCGGCAATGGACTAGGCTTATACTCTGCAAACGTGAGAGATGCAAAGATACAGATGTCAACAGATTGCAATTGTCAAGCTCCAGAACCTGCAATAGATTTTATATGGTTAACCCAACTGATATTGTGGTCTTCGTTAAAAGGTTGTAGAACAATATGCATGTGGGTGTGGAAAACAAAAAGAGGTTGGTGGAAAAACAAAAGAAAATAGTTAAAGGTTGTAGAACACGGACCTCTAGCGCAGGACTATTAGCAATCCAAGTCATAGACGCGGATGTTATACCCTCACAGCTATGCAGCTTGAGAACAGTCAACAATGGAAGATGTACTGACTTTAAAGAAGAAAAGGGCAATCAAGTCAGAAAAAATAGGAGAATGAGAGACAACAAAAAGGGAGGGAGCGAAGCAGGTAGATAATAAGACCAACCTCAAGAGATATATTGGGGCAGTATGAAGCATTAAGAATATGCAGATTAGCACAAGCCTGCGCTATTTCACGCAAACTTTCATCACTGACACAAGAACAGTTTGAAACGTCTAGTGATTCTAACTGAGGACACGAAGTGGCCGCTGAACGGATAGCAGCATCCAAGAGCTTATGGCATGAGGCTATATCAAGATGATGGAGGAGTGGACAGTTAAGCATCGCCTGTGACATATTGCTTCTTTTTAATGATAAAGACCTGAGCTGCGGACACCTAAAAGATAGAAACTAATATTAATTAAGAATGAAATACATATAAACGATTAAGAATGAAAAATGAAAATGATTGATTAAAAAAACAAATTCACCTAATAGACAAGCGCATAACGCGGCATTTCGTAATTTTGAGTTTGCGTAGCCTATCATGAACCAGGAGTATTTCCTGAGCACCATTTCCCAGAAGACCCTCATTTACAGTCATACTCCTCAACATATTACACTCTCCCAATGCCTGGAAAAAGTTTTCACTGATATGACCCTTTCCTATAGTTAAGACCTCAAGATACCTGAAACAGATCAAAAGCATTACGATGGATATATAGTTACTTAATTTATAGAAACCATATCTGAGGCTAAATAATACAGATACCTCAAAGAGGTAGCGGCTTTCATAGCCAGAGCGTTAACAGCAGGAGCACCATAAACATTCACTTCGGTAGCATTTGGATAGCGACCACACATGCTTTCAACTGCAAATAAAGCAACTGGAAGTTATATTTTCTATCCAATGTATATTAATATCTCGAAATCTTCCAAATCTCAAATTATTTAAAGGTTTCCACAATCACCAGCTGTTTAATATGTTTTACAAGAATTTTTAAACAAAGGACTTAGTTTATTTTCTTCGAACGCCAAATAACAGAAAAGACAGCTTTAACATATGTATGCAAAACAACTTACATTGTTCGATAGAAATCCTGATATTTTCAAAGTTCAAGACCTTCCAGAAATCCTCATGAGCACTAGCTACTCTCCACTGCCGACATACCATAGCAGAGCGACAAAGGTCAACATGATTCAAGAACGAGAACACCTGCAGGAAAAGATAAAAAGTTAAAACCAAAGAAAAGGAAACCTAGGTAGTTATACTCAAAATGCAAACAAAAAAAACGCATACCATATGCAAGAGGTCATCAGTCAAATCAATATGAACTTCAAAATCTTCAGCGTCTGAAGAACCGTTATCATCTCCATCATCTTTTCTCCCATCTTTACGACTATAATTCAAGATGAAATTCTGGCAGAACATATCAGTATCCGACCGGGAAG
Organism: Camelina sativa; assembly: GCF_000633955.1. NCBI lineage: Eukaryota > Viridiplantae > Streptophyta > Magnoliopsida > Brassicales > Brassicaceae > Camelina > Camelina sativa. Next base: position 3,582,896 of record NC_025696.1, on the reverse strand, counting down.
AAGAGGCTATGCCAAAACTAACACTTCTCTCCACTGACGAACCAGAATTCCCAGCATCTGAAGATACCCTCGAAACCGACCTGCACTCACTGTAATTGAACTTAAGCATCACTGATCAAGATCCACTTTAAAAAAAAAAATATCTTCTTTCCAAGGAAAACGAAGCCAAGAGAAAGGAGTTAGAGAACTCACGGAAGCCCAGAGTACACTTTGGCACGCTTGTGATGCGAATCATGATCAGCTTCCTCCATCGTACTATCCTCATCAGCAGCAGCAGCAGCAGTAGGCGCAGCATTGCTACTCTCTCCTTGAACTAACTGATGTAGCCGAATCTCAGAGGTCCATAAGCGTTCCAATTCAGCAGCTTCACCTTCCTCCCTCGCCAGCATCTCCTCACACAGCCTCCAACTTGAGACTCTTGTTACCCTCTCGTTTTCACCAAAATCGCCATCTCCGTTATTGTTGTTCTCCATGGCCGTTGTTGCTAAAGAAGATTGTTTCTTCACTCTGCCGCTGTTTTCGTCTTCTTCTTCGTCGGTGAAGCAAGAGAAACACCAAATCCTCATGCACCTATTAACCCCACCTCCTCCCTTGGTTCTCGATCTACCACATTTATTGAAAACCTTGCCACCAAAAAAAAACCAGAATTTGGGGGAAAGTAACAAAATTGTATAAGGCCCAGATCGAATTCAGAGAAGACAGAATTGGGACTCAAGTATGAGAAGGAAAATATCAAAACGCGTAATCTGAATTTAAGATTAGGGTTTGAGAGAAAATTGGAAAAAAGGGTAAAATCGGATCAGATCTTGCGAGGGAGAGAGAGAGAGTGGAGGCTTATTGTGTGTTTGCTTAGTTTAAAAAGAAAAAAAAAAAAGGTGCGACGTCGATGGATACAAATCCGACGATTCGGAAGAAGAAGGGGAAAAAAATCGGGGCGAAAACGGAAAGGGATATGAAGAAAAAATCAAAAAGACAAAACTAATCGGGAAACACAGCTCGTCTTTGGTTCTTGCTTCACCGTTGTTTTGTTCAGGAAGGACCATCTCGATACGGTGTCGTTTGGATAATCTGTACTGTGTGTAAAGTAGATAGATACTCTGTCTGAAAACTCTGAATACGATGTTTAATAAGTTCCTCCTACGATAAATCAGTTAAGACACAATGGTGTATATGTTTCAGTCAAAATACACCTGGTCAAACGAAATCACATCACGTGAGCACGAGCGTAAGCATAAGACCGTCAGGATGGCTCGAGCCATACTGTAATAATATCTTCTGGATAAAAAGTAAATACTAATAGTTACTGTACAAAAACTTGTCGATTCTTCTTGTTTAAAGTTTGAAAATCTGGTAATAAAAAAAAATTATCCGAGTAAAAACAATTCTACAGTGCTGTACCTTTTGTATCATCTTAAACCGTTATAATATTATTATTTTTATTTTGCAATTTTATCTCCTAACGAAACCCATATTGAAATTGGGCTTGGTGTCTCTTTATGGCCCAATGGCCGTTTCTTCCTTGTGACTATGTCACGTGACTCTTTGACTCCCTTATTAGCGTCTCTTGACTTTTTCTTCCATGGTTACAAAAATAAGCAAGGCACTAGTACTAAACTTATCGTACTATTGGATGGCAGATCGATTAAACAAATATTTCCTTGATCTAGTGTTCCTGGAATATCTTTAGAGAGTTAGCTTAGTCGACAGCTAGCTAAATTATGAACTTGTTTACGATTCTATCAATTATTCATATGCAAACTTATACAAGTAAATACGTCATTCAATAGAAAACTAAAAACGTAAGATAATAACGCAGGTGGAGTTACAATTAAAAATTGATATGGCGGTGGATGTGTGAAACAGCTGCATCCGAGAGCGCTAGTGCCGATACGACCGAAGCTGAGAATATCATTGAATGTGTGGGACGGTTGAGTTATAATTAAGTCATTAAGATACATCATAAATATATTATTGAAAATATCAACGATGAAGGAACGCAAACGTTGGGTGGGATCATGAAGTTAAGTCCCCCAATTAAAGTTTTTTAGTAGACTAACTGTTTAGAAGTGGACAGAGAGGTGGTTGGAATTTAATACACCTCCTCTTTTTATAGGTTACACTGACTCAAGAACTTCATATCATCCAAAAAAAAAACACAAACCTTTTGTTTTTCTTTTTCTAGTTATTTTATTTATATTATTGCTACAAACTTAAGGTAGCTTTAAAAAAAAAACGAAAGAGACAGAGAGAGAAGAAAAATGTCATTCTTGAAGTATTTCTTGATCTTCTTGATCATGTCGGGTCTGTGTGTGTCATCAGAGGAGAATATGCAATATGAATACTTGAAAGTTCCGGCGAGCGAGTTTGTGGGCTCCATAAACACAATAGTGGAAGTAATAAGACAAGTGAGTTCGATTTTGTCTCAGTTTGCGGATTTCAGTGGAGACCGCCGGCTGCAGAATGCGGTTTCCGATTGCCTTGATCTGCTTGACTTTTCTTCAGAGGAGTTGAGTTGGTCTGCTTCTGCTTCTGAGAATCCAAAAGGTACGCGCCTTAAACTCCATAGTTAACAACATTAATCGAGCTTTATCGCATTCTTTTATTGTTGGAAACTTTGAATGCATGATCTTTTTTAACTCTCCACTTGTGAATGTAATTTTCTGATCACGAGGTCTCGAAATTATTGTTATCAGATTGAAAAACGGTTGGATAATATCAATACATGCTTTAGTGAAATTTGAAAAAATGATAATCAAATTGGAGTAACCGAAAAATTAACAAAGTACAATGAAACAAGATAATACTAATAGATAGTATGCTTTTTGCCGGTTTATGAAAACTAGGATAAAAAATGACGTTTGTGATAACCGGTTGCTAGCTATTAATAGAAAGAGTGCGATTACTTGGTAAAGCTTGTTGGTTTTCCATTCTAACCGACTAAAAAAGAAAGATTTTTAAACTCAGTTGTTCAGAGCCATGATTTTGATCAAACGCCAACATAATATTTGGTTCAACTTCAAACTAACGCTTTTAAACAAGGAAAGAACACCTTAAGTTCTGATTAGCGGTTAAAATATTTTTCACATTACACATCAGAGATACGAATATATAGGTAAAGGGTAGAGACTAATGTGACGTATAAGACCTTAATGGAATTTAAGTCTTTTACATTACAAATACATATAAAACAGCAGTAACTATATATTCTTGCAACACATGATATACACCTGTACAACTCGACTGGTTTGGACTTTATCTAGTTAGATTCTCCACGACTCCAATAAATGATGATTTGATACCATAGAATATATTATCGTTCACGGATCATGGTGTTAAATGCTACTATAGTCTCTCTATATAGTAAGGCATCTCATTGACATTTTCATATTGCACTTGCTGCATTTAATTTGAAAGCCGGAACGAATTGATTGCGATACGGTTATTAGGTGGTTCTTTGACCGGATATAATCCTATTATACTAGTATTATATACAACTAATGCTACAATTTTAACCAAATTTATTGAATTATACGTGTATATTAGTAGTATAATTTATCCTCCTTGTTATTTCAGCTTAGACAAAGTAAAGGTTTTTTTTTTTTTAAGTGCTTAAACATCTGATATGTGTGCAGGCTATATATTTAAAATAGGAACGGTTTAGTCTATGAAATAATTACCAAACGCTATCTATTAAATAATTTTTTCTTTCTTCGACTGTATATTTCAGTCAAAAATTTTTTTATGTGGTCGTAGTTTGAGTGTTTATATAAATTTTAAATGTTAGATACATATCAGGTGATGATGATGTTACATCAACATTGTGCATTTTCTTTCGTTGATGAAACGAAAGCAAATTCTATAATCATTATAGTAAATGGCATGTGGGTAGTAGGGACACAGAACGTGGATTCAAAATTTTAGATTTCAGCGCAATAAATATAAGTGAGAATATATGACTAGGAACGAATGATAGTGCTAAAATATAAGAATAGTATATCAAAGTGATCAAGAGAACTGAGAATGCGTGTGATGATTTTGAATGGGACCAGGTAAGGGTAATGGAACAGGGAACGTGGCATCGGACACAAGGACATGGTTAAGTGCTGCACTCTCCAACCAAGACACTTGTAGGGAAGGCTTCGACGGTACCACTGGTCTCGTCAAATCCCTTATCGCTGGTAATTTTTTATCATTTTCTTATTCCATTCATTATTGTAATCAACCTCACACTTTCGGTTTTTAATTACGTCCGGTTTGATTCATATTGGTTTTTTAATGTATGATTTCAGGCAGTCTCGATCAACTATATTCTATGCTTAGGGAATTGTTACCACTTGTTCAAACCGACGAGAAACCTACCATTACCAAGCCTATTTCTAAACCTGGCCCAATTGCTAAAGGACCAAAGAACCCACCAGGCCGCACACTCAGAGACACCAACGACGACGAAAGCCTTCAATTCCCAGACTGGGTCAGATCGGACGATCGTAAACTATTAGAATCAAACGGTAGGAGTTACGACGTTAGTGTAGCACTGGATGGGACAGGCAACTTCACAAAGATAATGGACGCCATTGAGCAAGTTCCTGATTATAGCTCGACACGTTTCGTCATATACATTAAAAAGGGTTTATATTTGGAGAATGTTGAGATCAAGAAGAAGAAGTGGAACATCGTAATGTTAGGTGATGGCATCGACGTGACCATTATTTCTGGTAACCGCAACTTCATCGACGGTTGGACCACTTTCCGATCAGCTACATTCGGTAATACATAAGATTATTTTTGTTGTTAGTGCATGTTTTCATAAAAATTATATTTTAATAGTGCTGATGGGTTTAAAACATTGTGTGACACAAATAATTCAGCGGTAAGCGGAAGAGGATTCTTGGCGAGAGATATAACGTTCCAGAACACAGCGGGGCCAGAGAAGCATCAGGCGGTAGCACTTAGGTCAGACTCTGACCTCTCTGTTTTCTACAGATGTGCGATGAGGGGTTATCAAGATACACTCTACACGCACACCATGCGTCAGTTCTACCGTGAGTGTACCATCACGGGAACAGTAGATTTTATATTTGGGGATGGGACTGTTGTGTTTCAAAACTGTCAAATTTTGGCTAAGAGAGGACTCCCTAACCAAAAGAACACCATCACTGCACAAGGCCGTAAAGATATGAACCAACCCTCAGGTACTTTACTTAGTTAGGCACTCTTCTTGAGTCTCTTTTTATGTTTGTAGACATCCTCAATCTTTCATACTTATGTCCTGATCAAATTTCTTAAACCATTGGTGAAAGCCACATTAGTTTTTAAATTTGAAATATTCTAAATTTTGCTCAACTTCAGGATTCTCTATTCAGTTCAGCAATATCTCGGCGGACGCAGACTTGGTCCCATACCTAAATACGACACGGACGTATCTAGGAAGGCCATGGAAGCTATATTCAAGAACAGTTTTCATTAGGAACAACATGAGCGACGTTGTGAGACCCGAAGGATGGCTCGAGTGGAACGCTGACTTTGCGTTGGACACACTCTTCTACGGGGAGTTCATGAACTACGGGCCTGGTTCAGGACTCAACAGCCGAGTCAAATGGCCTGGTTACCACGTATTTAATAACTCGGAACAGGCTAACAACTTCACAGTTTCTCAGTTCATTAAAGGAAATCTTTGGCTGCCTTCTACAGGGGTAACGTTTAGTGATGGCTTGAATATTTAAAATGGCTCGGTGTTTCTATTGTGAATGTTCCTGTTTTTGTTCCTTTATATTTTGTGTTGTGTTTTCTTGTAATGTTCTTCTAAGTTGGTTTTGGAAAATATTGCTACAAGGGGACAGTTTATGGGGTGATTAAGCCAATCGGTTGAAGTTGAACCGATCATATTACTGATATGGTTGAATATATTTTTGTACGTTATAAAAAAAAAACAAAAAAAAATTCATATCTTACATTTATTTTTCGTTATAAAATATTTTACATTGGTATTGGATTCTACCAAACTTGTATGAGTTGTATCAAGCTAAGGCATACATGATGCAAGCTAAATTAAATTTGTGCCTTAAGGTCAATTTAATTTGTGTATAATTAACGTTAATGCGAGACATAAAATTGAAGGAAAGTTGCAGGTTTAATTAGGGAAATGACTAGTAACTACAAATTGCGGTTGGATTTTCATAGTCAATACAAGAGATGCTGTGAAAAAACTAAAAATTCGTCAAGGGAACGGGCTCGTACGCAGTAGAGAGATTATCAGGGATGAGTTTGGGCTCTCTCATGACGTGTATCTGACGTTTCAATGGCCAGAGTGGATGGATGTTGGTAGCGCCGCATGGAAACAGACTTGCCCTGTGACGATTACAAACGACGAAGCTATGGAAATATACTTGGCTATGCATGAGGAGACGAGCGAGGTTCCACTGTATATCTCCGAACTGTCCGTTGAACAGTCAGTTGATGCAAATGCGTTACAAATCCTTGAGGAAAAAGTGATGGAAGATGATGATGACTATGGCTTCAACTACTGGCAACAGTATGGTGATGGAAATGATGTATATGGATCACCACATGCACATGAGGTATGTAATATGCGTAATAATTAACGATATGATATTTTGTGACAGAACTATAATTTTAGCGTTATAGATTTTTTTTAATACAATGACATTGAGGTTTGCAGGCTGCAGTGGAGTACGAAGGCGATGATATATCTGTTGGACATGTCTTCACAAACAAACATGATTGCCTAGCCAAACTTGCTGTATACGCATTGAATAGGCGTTTTCAATTCCATCGTAGGGGAAAGAAACTGACTACGTTGACCTGGATATCTGATTCGTGTCCATGGCGTGTGTATATTATCAAGCTAGAAGATTCTGACAATTACCAGATTACGAGTGCAAACCTAAGACACACATGCTCCGTTGTGGATGAGGATCGTAATGCATACCGTTTACAAGCGAAAACCAAGTTCTTAAGGAGCTTAAAAAAATCAAAGTTTGCTCAGGCGATTGACCTTCAGAAACTTCTAGACAATCACAAGGCGATGGTGTCTTACTGGAAAGCGTGGGAATCACGTGAGCCTGATAACAGTTTCGCATTACTTCCTTCTTACCTCTATTGTCTAGGTCAGGCTTATACCGGAACCGTTACGCACCTCCATCAGGAAGCTAATAAGTTCAAGTACCTCTTCTTAGCATTCTCATTCTCTTTAAGTGGGTTCGCATCCATGCGTCGTGTCATCATCCTTGATGCAGCTCCTATACGTGGGAGATTCGAGGGTTGCCTCCTAATCGCAAGCTGCCAAGATCCTAACTTTCAGGAATATCCATTGGCGTTTGGGATTGTTGACGAAGAAAATGACGAAGCTTGGGATTGGTTTTTCCGCATGCTCAATACGGTCATACCAGATAGTGATAATTTGGCGTTTGTTTCGGAGTGGCATTCCTCAATTTGCGCTGGCATACGCCGGGTAAGTTATCATAATGAATTTATTGCATCAGTTACTATAGCAAAGTTATTGGTTGGTTATAGATATATTATGACATGGAGTTTAATTTATATCAACATTTTTCTGTATTTGGTTATAAAGTCTTGTCATAAATATTGGTTGCTAGTTTGAGTTGCCAAGTTATTTACACTGTCGCACAAAATAGTGAATTATGTTATTGATAATAGGAGATTAGTTATAATAATGCTATATAACTGTTCAGTGTATGTAATGCGTCATTATGTGGATTCCAGAGAATATATCCAAGTAAGTAACCATGACTTTCGTTTTGTTGTAGGTATATCCTAAATCCTCGCATGGGGCGTGTGTGGTTCACTTGCACCGTGAGGTTTGCACTATTTTCGACAATCGTGATCTTGCTGACCTTGTATCCGAAGCTGCACGTGCATATCGTGTAGACGATTTTCATGCAGCCTTTGCCGAGATTGGTAGGATTGAGCCAGAGTGTGCAAACTATCTAGAGGGGATAGGGTTTTGCCATTGGGCGCGGTCACATTTCATGGGTAACAGGTACAATATTATGACGTGTAATGTTGCCAAATCTGTTAATTCTGTCTTAAAGGAAGCTAGGGAATTTCCCATTATACCGCTGATGGAGTTTATCCGAACAACCTTGCTGACATGGTTTGTAATGAGGCCAATGGCGGACCTACATAGGAAATGGGTGGGTCAACTGACCTGGTTAAATTATTGAAATATGTAGTTTTGCATGTAAACTCTTGAAGATTCTGCAGCCAAGTTAGTTTTCCCCTCTAAGTGTGACATCCCAAACCCGAGTTCGATTCCCCAATACCACATAAAAAGTTGTTTTTTTTCCTTTTCAACTGTTTAAAAAAAATTATTGACCCACCTAAAAAAATTTCCTGGGTCCGCCACTGAATGAGGCGAGAGGCTGTGAAAGCTGAGACATCTTCATTTCCTCCAAAGATTCGTGAACGGATTCGCCAAAACTTAAAGATTTCCGAGGGGTTAACAGCTCAGCGTGTTGATGCATTTGAGTACGATGTGAGGGGCGATTCTAGACGACGTTCATTCCATGTCAATCTAAAGCGAAGGACATGCACTTGCCGAGAGTATAATTTGTTGGGTATACCATGCTCGCACGCCATATGTGCCGCTGTGGCTGACGGCTATGCGATCCATGAGCTTGTTGGTTTGGACTACACTACAGGCTAGATGTTTCCGGGTTTTAGAGGAAGAAGTTCCAACTTTCTCTTATCCGAGATATCTTAGAGAAAGCTACTAAAAAGCGACAACACACGTTTATTTTTGCTTATGTTTGTGTTGTACTAAGCTATTTCTTCAATCATCTTTTGGGATCACGGATAATTTTACTGTATATGTACTAAGGTTGTGGCTATCCATGGTTCAAACATTTTATATCCCTCAATTGGTGTGTACTAATAGTGATGAACTCATCTCATCACCACCAATACAAGTTATGTTATATTTGCATCCATTTTTATTATTAAATGGGAATACCGTTCCGTCACATAACGCCTTAAAACTTGTTTCGTGTCAAAAAAATTTCAGTAGAAATCTATATTTAGGACAAGACATTCAGTTTTACCTCAACTATGTTTATGTTCTATAATCTTGTATCTCCAAGATGCAATATCATATTTACCAACATCAATTAAAAGAAAAACAAAAAGAAGTCACCACCTTACGTCTATAGCAAGCATCAAGCTTCATAAAGGCCAAACTTAACCGGAGACCCTATCGCATTGATCCATTCCCCTTGTAAGAATGGTCCTACCGTATATTTCATCGCCTCTTCCTTTTTCATAACCCTAAAACCAGGCCACTTAACCCTAGAAGCGGTTGCTCCGCTTGGACCGTCGTTCTTGTATTCCGCGTAATATAATGTATCAACAGCATAATCCGTCTCTTGCCATCTCAACCAACCAACCGGATCGATCACATCCTCGATTGTTGATTCCATCACGACGGTTCGAGAATGTTTTTTCCACGGCCGGCCAAGGTAGCTCTTGAACTGTGCCTTTGCGGGTTTCAGATCTTCGTTTGGAGCTATTGTGCAATTGTGAATCACAAAGCCTGTCGTCTGAAACTTATCCACTCGTCCTTGAGCCGTCACCGTGTTCTTCTGACCCGGTGAACCTTTTCTGATAAAGATGTCACAGTTCTGGAATATAGCGGCCGCATCACCGAAGATGAAATCGACTGTTCCGACAATGACACAACTTCTGTAATATTGGCGGTGCGTGTATGCGTGTAACGTGTCTTGGTAGCCTTCAAATCGACAGTTTAGGAAAACCGAACGGTCGGATTGGACACGTATTGCGACCGCTTGGTGTCTCTCTGGCCCAGCCGTGTTCCGGAACCCCATGGATTGTGCCATGAATCCTTCTCCTTGTGCCACTATAATGTAAACCAAGCACACATAAGGTTATTGCACCTCTCAGTTGTCTCTTTGAAATATTTTAAGCAAAATTAGGGTTATACCAAATGTTGCTGTGAGTAACGTTCGAATTTTCTTTGCGTGGCTTTTGTTTCCCGTCACTATCGTCTTCTGAGATCCATCACCGATCATTGTAACATTAGCTTTCTTTTTGTCAACAATCACAGATTCATCATAAACTCCATGTTTGACATAGATGGTGTACCTACAAAAACATATGAAGCGTAAAGCCTAGGCCTAGCTGGAAGCCTTGTTTATAAAATATGAAGCATTATTATGAGACGGTTAAGTACCTTCCTTGGTACTTAGCAGGCATGGCTTTAAGTGCAGCGTTAATGGTTGTGAAGTTTCCACTGCCATCTTTAGCAACTGTAGCATTAGGTTTCAAAGCTTTCACATCAACAGCTTTTAACATTCGTCTCTCCGTGTTGCTTAACCAATACGTAGTATGATCTGTTTTTACAGCTGTAGATCTTGATTCAAGAAGATGTCGCGCTTTAACCTTTGGAACCGAGGTAAGGTATCCGTCTAAAGATTTTATCATCGCGAGTGAATTGCTTGTCAAAACTTGAGAAGAATTGAAATTCTTACGTATCTCGGTTTTGAGTTTCCCTTCTTCAAATCCATCGACACATGACTCTTGATAAGACATGACTGCGCTTAGCCAACTGTCCAAATTGGGAACTGCTTTCGCAAAGTTATTAACCTCAGTGTCGTTGACTCTTTTCGCAGAGGTGCCAAGTTCTTCCTTAGCTTCATCCACAAGCAACTTGCACTGCGCTATAGCGTCTTTATCATCTTTGTTCTCTGTTTTCAGGCTCAAGACCTTTTTGAATACTCTGTCTAGATCTTCATTGACAGCTACGATGGCAGACTTTAAAAGGCTCCTAGGATCAGATAAAGGAGTATCTTTCTTTGTCCCATTTTTAAGAGTTTTCTCGCAAACTGGTTTGTAAAGAGTTGAATGGCAAAGTGTTTGGATAATCTTATCGACCTGGCCAGGTTTCACAGTTTGTGCAGCGGATGATGGAGGTTTCTGGCTCGGGCTCTCGCTTTTCTTGGGGGTATCCTTAGTTTTGTTGTTTGTAGTTTTCGCTTGTTCATGAGTTTTGTTTCCATATGTAACATAAGCAAAAGCACCTCCAATAATGGCAGCAACAACAACAAGCGCAGAGACGAATCCCAAGATGATTCTCTTCCTGAATTTACGTTTTCTCTCTGCATTTACGCGTTGTTGAATCTGGTCGAAGTCTTGAAAAGCCATTTTTTTCTTTAAACGTTTTCCTCTGTCTTTTTACTTTGAGAGAAGAAAATATGAATTTTCCTCTGCCTTAGAAGCAAGCTAGGGCAGGGAGGGTAAATTGGAAGATTAATCTTTCTAATTTTTTTTTTTTGCCTGTGTTTATTATATTTTCCTCTGTTTTGATTGATGTATATTGTTTCTCTCATGAGCCAATATCATGCTTTCTAATTTTAGTTTCCTATATGAAACAATAAAATGTATGCGTTAAGACTTCAAACTGATAAGTCAAAATGAAGTCCCCCAACACGTTGAGCTATTCGTTTGTCCCAAGTCCAATGTAGAGAAACATCTTTAAAAGACGAACTCCAAATTCTATATCTAATTTGTCTGCTGGTGGTTGGATTCCCTACATCCGATGCGTTTGGTTGGAGTATAAACAGAATTCAAGATGTAATCCAATGCTAATATGAATTCTAAAATGTTAAAGACCTTCAAGTTCTTGAGGATCCCATCTTTAAAAAAAATGCACGTATTGTAAAAATGAAAATAAATATAATAGGCAGTTGACGCACTTACTTACTGAGTAAAATGTTAGTAAACAAAAGTAACTGAACAACACTAAAAGATTGAAGCAGTGTATGTACAATTGCATCTTTCTTTTATTAATTCTGATGCAAAAGGCGATGGAAGAGGCATATGCCACACCTAAGGCCAAGGGTAGTACATACACACAAATTACCCAAGGACCAATCCAACCAAAAAATAAAAAACTATATTGGCTAACTGAATATGGATTATGTATGTATCTTGCAGAAAATGCTTCAGGACTTGTTACCAACTGTTGCTTGAGGATTGTCTCGCTCTTCTTCCTCTTTCACCTCTGCTGAAGAACTGTTGTTTGGCACTACCGTGGCAGACGACCATTGGTCAGGGACCATCAGAAAATAAGCCGTCATTGCTTTCCTGAATCTTTTCTTGTATTGCTGCGGCGATATCACTGTGGGAGATGAGTTCTTCGGTCCTCCAAGGAGCCCTGAAGTCTTGACCCAAGTCTCCAGATGTTTGTCCCAGGTGTATTGCCTCATGAAATCGATAATTCCTAGAACCAGTTCGTTTCTTTCCTCATCTACCCCAACTAGTAAGGAGTAGTCCATTACGTGAATCGACTTCAGCCAAATAAACAAACCAAGACATGTCTTGCATCAGTATTACTGTGTAAAGCCCACAAACAAGTTCAGTATTTCGAAAGGTTAGCAACCAGAAACTTACAGCAAGAAAGGATGTATCGTTCCAGACGGCTCTTTCAAGAAGCCGTTTTGCCTTGCTCCCAACAAATATTGGAGATGTCGGCATCGCTTCAACAAGATTCTGGTCCAGCAAAACTGTATTGCTACCACTTGTATCAGGATTGTAACGAGCACGTGTGGAGCCTTTTAGGTCATAAAGCCTAGTGAAGTTCCGCTTGAACAGAAGATTCTCCATCACCAAGACGTCCATTTTGAACTCTTTTCCTCCTTTAAGGTGTTTGGATGAAACCTTGAAAGAATTAGCAAAGAACTATGAGTCTCACTAAATATCAACAAAAGTGAAGAACAAGCAAAACTACCGTTTGAGTCGAACAAAAGCATTCTCAATTATCATGTAGTTCAGAGAGATTGTTAGTTAACTATTTTGTCAGTTTTTGTACCTGATAGATCCCCAAGATCTTTGCAAGGCTTGTAGGGCTTTTAGTACTGATGGACTCGGTCAGGTATTTGAAGTACGCTGGCCCAAACTTGATGAAGGACTCAAGCTCTGTCTTTGTAACTTGCTTGATGATGAAACGGTCATCCAAACTTTTTGCAAAGAAGACGTTGCTCTTTCCACCCTGGGCTCCCCACTTTCTACAACGACCAAGAGATCTAACGAAATCTGTTTCTGAAGGACAACAAATCTTCCTCAGGGCTTCAAACTCCTTAGCATAATAACACGTCACAGAGTACTTCACTTTCCCAGGAGGACCTTCATCTGTAAACGAAACTCTAGCATGCAAATCTTTCAAATAAAGTGATGACTGTAACAGCTGCGAGACTTGTTCATCAGCAGAGCTAAGACTTCTACTCATGTCGACTGACAAATCGCTCAAAGAGTTCAATGAGAGAAGATTAACAGAATCAAAAAGTGAAAAGGAACCTCCACTATCCAAGCGATCTCTTGACTTATCTGATCCAGACATCTGGGCTTTATATTCTGATGATGTAAGGGCATAAGCTATGATACTAGTAGGTTCGTCATCATACACTGGTAGTACCAAGTCATTAACTCCCAGAGGAAGCAGCAGCCTAGCACCACTTCGCCATTCAAGCTCTCTATATGAAGAAACATAAACAGGCCGGTCTTCAGCCATAATATGCTTGCGAGAATTAAGCGAATAATTTTTGTTGAGTGAATAGTAGAAACTAGGAGAAGGCATTTGAACTTGTGTTGTATGTTCATCACTGCTAGGGACGCCTTTAATGTTCAGCCCACTTTCTGAACCCAATAGCCTTAAATCAGGAATCTGAATTTCATTTGCTGAAGCAGCTCTGCTAGGCGGACGGGAAATACCATTATCTGAAATAGTTTGTTCACCTATCCATGCTGCATCAAGAGTATCAGATAAATCTGTTGCTTGAGACTGGCTCTCAGAGAGTACTGTTTTAACATCCTGCGCAGGCTCCGCAAAATTATCTTTGCCACCTTCACTAGGCTCGAACTCCATC
>NC_025696.1:3564515-3567413 GCF_000633955.1 Camelina sativa | reverse complement strand
CAGATCATGAAACAGACTTCTACAATTGACCGGAACTTTATGATCCCTTTTTGAGTCAACCAAGTACTGCACTAGGAGTGTAATGAAGAAATAGTCTATTCACAGTGTCAGTAACAGTAGTTGACACATGAAAAGTGGATATGCGTTTCTGTATTCGGGTGTTGATAATTAACTATCAATATGTATATACCAAAAATGTCCACATTTAAACATGTAGGTGTGTGTGCGGGTGGTTGGTGAGTGCGAGTGTGACAGTGAGTAATGACATGCACCAAGCACATGCAACTCTGTTTTTCTCAAGTCTAACGGTGTGTAAGTTGCATGCTACCTTATATTCCTTTTTACGTTGCTCAAGAAGTCCTGCAAGTTCTTCAAGAGAAAGCTTTATCTTGTTGGGAGTGCTGCCCTTGGAACCTGCATCCATTGTTTTCGCTGAAATCTGACCAAGAGCCTCCTGAACCTCATTAAAAAGGACTTCTGCCTTTTGAATCACCTAAAGTATACAAAAATGACGAATAAGTAATATAAAGCTCCTGCTTTTGTTTATAATGTACAAATGTTTGACTAAATAGACGGGAAACTTGTAACCTCTTTAGATTCCTTTTGGAGCCATTCCTGGTTCTGATAGTTGAACTCAAGTTTTGATGGTGGCAGAAATACTGCATAAATATTGATTGACGCATAGCGGAAGCAAGCCACCATTCTCCCAAAACTGTAGTGAGGAAAATATATATGACACTCAGTACTGACATGTTCAAGCTTGTTTAATACAAGGTCACCACCCTCAAACATAGACTGATACTTGTGGATTCAAGATGTGAATGACCAACACAACAACTTACGCGGAGCCTATCTAGACTATATATCTGATGTAAAGTGTATTAGTGTTACGCTTGACTGCATTACGCAATGCACTTGAGAATTAGATATATTGGAAGAGAAAAAAATAGTAACATGTAACAAGCGATACAGTCTGCAGAGAAAGTGTTTATTAGGAAGCATTTCTACATACCCATAGAACCGGAGACAGTCTCTGTGAAGGGAATGACCACAGTTGGCCACACGACTAGCCGCTGCATGGTTAGAAAAGCTCAGCTCCAAAAATTTGCCAAAAGACAATCCCCACGCCGCATCTGACATCACAATTCTGCGTGTGGCTGGAGGAAAGCCACTGATCCGAGGACATTTCAGACATCGATGCCACATCCAAATCTTCCCTTCACGTTGCCCAGGTAGCAATTCAGGTAATTTCTTAACAGATATTGTCAGACTACCTTGCCTATGAGTATAACAATGAATGTGTGCTTCCGCTGGCATCGTACATGATGGGCAGCACTGATCCTGAACAAGAGATTAATGCAAGCGTCAGCTATTAATAACCAGAATTTTATACCATCACGATAGGTTTTATTAACCTCTGGTCTTACACATTTATTATTCTGGAATCTTTGAACCATATTAATGTCATTTTTCTGCTTTTCCCTCCAGTTTCTCTCTCTTAAACTTACCCTCCTACTATTTCATGGATTGCTTTTATGATTTTATGAATCTGGAACCTATTTAAATTGCTTCAAAAAATTTCCACGTAAAAATAAAAAGGTAACAAGTGTCCATTGGACTTTAGTTGGATTAGTTGGTCCACCTGGTTCAATTTGCTCACCACTGGCTAAAAGAAACATGGTGTGTTAAAAACTAAGAGATAAACAACACACTTAAAATGACAGGTACCTGATCAAAGAGATTATCCCTTAAGAACCGTCCTAAAGGCTTGTCAAAGCTCCCATAGTATTTGATACGAAGTAGATGAGCCCGTTCACACACAGATCCTTTCCACACACATCTTGTTGATAAGGAAACCAATATACTTTGATGGTCAGATGCTGAAGGAAGAAAGTCTCCTTTTGAAGAGTCCATCTGTTCCTGTCTACTACAATTCTGATCTCCTGTTACTGTGGATTGATCCGTGTCAGCACCATCGGTTACTTGTTCTGTGGCACAGGGTAAAACAGACCACTCATCTTTTTGAACAGAAGGTTCTTCCTTGTGAAACGATAGCTGCCCGGGTTCTAGAGTAGGAACTAACCCATCGTCCTTAGAGGTACTAATTTCTGGAGGCTTACAGTAAATAGTATCCAAGTTGTGAAGCAGATTTTCAGATGGGTCAATCCTGTCGTTTCCATCCAATCTCCCTTGTAAATCAGTCTTACTAGAAGTGAAATTACCAGTAAGGTCGACACTGGCTTTATGTGGCCCATCCCTTAATTCAGTAGTTGGAGACTTTTCAGCACTTGACACAGAAAAACCAGGTATTGTGGATATTGATCTGTTAATTGTTGATGGCTTATCAGGCAAAGCCACTGTAATTGGCGTCTGCAGAGGAAGTTCTGGCAGGGAAGCACCTTCATCTGCTAGGAAAGATGTCTCAAGAGCCAAGTGATATGCTGCAAAAACTCCATACTGAATCACATGTTTCACCTTCTTTAGCTCATCTTCATGAGCCCCCTTGAGCAAGATCTGAAAAAACCAGATCAAGCAGCCATACTTTAACTTAAAAAGAAAAATTAGATATACCATATGCATAGTCATTATAACAGGTTAAGGATCCCATGTCTTAAAACACCAAAAACATGTTGTGGAACTTACCGTACAACCCAAAGGCTTAGGGCAGCCATCAAAAAACATTAAAGTCTTGGCCATTTTCTTCGCAACTTGAGAAGGACTAACATGTTTCTCAACAAACTTTTCCACATGGAACAGGTCACAATAACCCAGCTTTGGTGATGTGAGCTGGTCAATCGAAGGGACAATCTGCGCACCAGTACAGCGTGATATGCGTTCTAGAAGGGACCTTTTAATATTCAACACAAGAGATATGTCCTTTGCAAGAAGATAATCCTG
>NC_025696.1:3535628-3563183 GCF_000633955.1 Camelina sativa | reverse complement strand
GGATTGTGAGAATCAATTTTGGCAACAGCCATCTTCAAATGGTCCATTTCCTGAAACACCAGAGATAGCCTTTAATAATGCAGAAATTTCTAACCACCTACATCTCTAAAGCGACAGAATTATGCTTTTCCTTTTCTTTAAGTCAAAGGATTCAAGTGGAAAAATATAGAAGAAGAAAAATTCAGACCTGTTGCAACAAAGTGTCAAAACTAGACAGCTGGTTAGAAATGCGCTGATACTCCAGAGCTCCTCCAAGGATTAGCAGACGCGGCTTCTCGATCTTTGAAGTCATTCGCCGATGAGCCACATTTTTCTTACAAACAACTCCTTTCACGACCATACTAAAAAAATACCATCCCAGTTTAATTAGCACTGCAGAGTTTAGCAGTCAACTGACAGAATAAATCCTCACAAAATATTCACAACAAAAACATGAAGCTAATATAAAGCACAATAATGGACAATAACGGACAATAACGAACAATAACGGACAAAAACATGAAGCTAATATAAAGCACAATAATTTCAACTAGAATTTACGTAGTGAAACTATCAATAACGGACAATAACGAAATAGAAGTGTTTAAACATTCTTCCACGTATAGAAATTGTGAGCACTTAGATAATGATAATTGATGAATGCAAATCCAGGAACAATCTTTCGCAAATCCAAAATACATGTCATTAAAGTTAATCCTAAAGGAGAATGGAAGAAATTGTCAACCATTATGTAACTTCGCAGAACATTAATCATACAGTTCAAAAGCATGAATAGTATTTGAAAAATCCATATATGTCACTGTATCTAAAACAAACATCAAGCACAGAAAACATCCCATATAAAGGGTCCAAAAAAGTCACCTCTCACTGCGACAGCCACAAGGGATGCATTTAACCTTCACATATCCTCCTGGATCCATTCCTCCACCTTTACTTGTATCTGGCTTGAGAAGCGTTGCCGCCTCCCAAGACAATGATGTAATTATATCAAGCCAGCCCTCTTTATCGCCTTCATTGAGCATAGGTAGATTATCAACCTCCAAAAGTTGCGCTACCAAAGCCCTAAAGTGCCCTTCCACAACATTTTTCATAGCACCACTGGACTTGTCCCTAGAGTGGAACTCCTTATCGTTAAAGCTATTAGATGGGCGAAGGTACCCCCAATCACCTCTATCACCTTCATCACCGTCATCATCAGATAGCACAGCTTCTCTTTCATCTTCTTCGTTCTCTGGCTCTGGCGGTAACCATAAGAGCCCATCGCTCTCAAAATCCACTACTTCATGCTCAAAGGACTCTTCACAAGGAGGGCTTCCCTCCTTCACATCGTTCCATTCATTCCCTGGTAGTCTGGTTTTATCTATCGTCTCCGTATCCAGTGAGTCAAGATCTTGATCAGGAGGAAAACAACCTATGTTTGGATCTATATTTACACCAACGTCATGAGCTTCATGTGACCCATAGATATGTTCTACTTCATCAAGGCTGATGGCACCATAGTAGTCATTTCCTTGAGAGTAAGATTGTGCAAAATCAGAATGATAATCGTCATCCTCATCAGCTTCACCATCACTCCTGCCACTACTAAACCCACAAAATGAGCAACTTAACAGATAAATTCAAACTGAGACAATATAGTGAAAAGGAAAAAAAGTTACCTGTTTACAAAGAACTCAACTTGATTTTCAGAAGAATCTAACACATGCCCATAAGCACCTGAGCTCCTACGCGATGATGCATTACGCTGCTCAGAATCCATGTTTGCCGAGACACGACGGCTAGACGTGGGATTCATCTTGGGTTTAGGAGAAGGTCCAACAGTTGAATCAAGGGTGCAGTTACTACTATTAGAGGTGCAATTAGAAGCAGTACTTGCCACACTTCTAGCAGAAGGGGATGAACTAAAATGAAGGCTAATAATAGTAGCACCAGTATCAGGTGGAACAATCCCTTGCTCCCACTGTTTGTAGCAGTAATTACAAACCCTAATCCTTTCTGGTTCCTCATGAGTATCTTTAGTTTCATCAGATGGAGATGGGATAGAATTAGCAGCACATTTAGCACAAAACACACGACCACAAAGCCGGCAATGATGCCTTCGATTGAAAACAGTGAACTGAGCATCACACTCGTAACACACAGGACAGCTATGGTCAGGCATCCAAAAATCCCTCGACATATTTGAGGACTCGCTTTTTCTAGGGATCCAAGATTTGACTATGTCGACAAATCCAGGTGCTGGTTTGTTGTTGTTATCCGGTGAATCCATTTACTGAATCTCCTCCAGAAGTAACAAAGGAGAGTCATCATGGTAATAAACCCATTTGCTTAATCGCATTAAGTCTCTACTAATCCTTGATCCCCTGAAGATGAAATTAGTTATAACCACTCAAAGCAACAAACTTTACCTAAAAGAACATGAAAGAGAGAGAGAGAGAGAGAGAGTTTTAACCTGGATGGAATAACGATATCTCCGAGGACCAAGTCAAATGGGTCACTCTCAAACTTCAAAATCTAAAATTTATACCAGATGATATGATTCAAAGATCATTAGATCTCTCTCTCTCTCTCTCGTTTCCAATTTTTTCTAACAAACTCAAATTCTTCTCTGTCTTGATCCCAGAAATCAACAAATGCGAAGCGATAATAAACCCCCGAACTCTCTCGCTGTCACGAATGCTAGCTAAACTATGACGAGCAACACACACAAAAAAAAAAAAAAAAAAACAAATTTTTAATAGATGAAATAAGAAACAAAAAATGGGAAATCCACAGAATTGTTTATAGAAACCAAAAAAGGAAAGCACAAGATTTCTTATGGATAAGAAATTGAAATCAATTTTGAGGAACGAATTAACAATAATAATCCCATTGAATAGTGCCAAGCTTGAGAAAATGGGGAAGGAAAAAAAAAAACAGATTTTTTCACGAATTTCTCGGATACCCAACAAGAGATTCAAACAGGACACAAATAACAAAAAGCTTCGAAATTGAACAGATACGAATTAGGATAAAAGAAGGTTTGAATGGATTATTACATAAAACGAAGATTGGATTTGCAGTTTCTTTTTTGTGCTCCTTTGCCTTTTTTTTTTTTGTTCTTTTTTTTTCTCCCGTTTTTATGTTCACGACTTGTTTGTCTGATTTTGTTTTGTTGTTTGTTGCCTTTTTTCTATTTCACATTTTATTCACGTATATTTCCATCATTATATCTTACACGTATCCACACTTCAATTACGTATATAATTGTATATCACATGTATAGATCTTCATTAGTCTTCATTATGTCGACTAAATATAAATACAACAAAAGCATATATGATTGTCAAAGAAAAATAAACTTATTAGCTTCCTTTATTGTTGTCGACCATATTAAAAATATTATTTATAGGTTCATTATTAATATAGTTCAGTTATTACTATTCAAAAAGTCTGTATACGGCTGGCTTATATACATTTTAGCTTACATAAAAAATCATAAGTTTATGGCCTTATTTAGGCAAATCACATCTTAGATACGAACGAGATGATCTAACTAATTTATATAGTTTTAAATCAGTCAAAATTTTAACATAAAAGAAAGAAAATCAAAAAAAAGGTGGAGGCAGTCAAAATGTGTGCATGGGAAAGGAGGAAAAGGAGCACGTGATGATGATTTGGTGTCAAACACGTGAGCTTCCAAAATGGATGGCTGTCAATCTTCGGGTGTGATCTGTGGAAGAGAGTGGAAGAGAGAGGAAGACAATACAACAAAACGAGTATATAGATGATGATACTTGTATAACTCAAACGACCCTATTACGCATGCCGTGTCCATTCCCATATACCAAGAGACCCTTTTTGTTTTTTCGGTTGTCTGAAGATCAATCATTCAAGAACAGTTTAAAGTCTACTTGATTTTGAAGTTAATCTCTCCAAATTGCAAAAGAGGAAGGCCAGTGCCCCAATTCACATTACAGTGTCTTAATGTGTGTACAAGACAAGAACATCAGAGACAGAAGGAAAACTTGCAGGTGTCCTCATAATATTGGTTCAACCAAGGATTGGGAAGATGCGGGCGATGTGTTCCAAGGGAACATTCTCACCAGTATTTTTCTTAAGCTCCGGATGGTTAAATTCATTCTGCGGTAAGACAATACTTCCATCCTCTTTCTCAACAATCCATCCACTGTTAGTCACTTGCTGCTCAATGAACTTTTCTAGAGATGCACCATCCATGTTAACAGCCTGTGCAAAATGTTTCACAACTAGTGAGCAAAGGCATGTATCGACAAAAAATAGATTACTAAAACTATGGTGCGGAAAAAAGTAATATACAAAAGTGAGAGATTTCACATCTAAAGGTCTACCATTTACTAAAGCTAATCATGTTAAAATTCTGGCTGTCTGTCAAAAATCATAAACCAAATATCATACCTCAGCAAGCACAGATCTTGGAACCTTTTGGTAGCTTAAGCTAAGAAGGTGACTTGCATATGCTTGGATAGCTTGCTCAAAACCTGCATTTATTCTCTTGCATATTAGACTTCTACACACAATGTATGAATAGATAGTACCAACAGGAAGTAATCAAAACGATCAGGTGGCTTGTATTTCTAGACGATATATATATTCTTAAATAACTAATCCAGATCCAGAACTTTGTTAATACTAGGCAATTTATTTCTGATCCAGAACTTTGTTACCTGGAACAGCCTCAAAAATGTGACGGTTCTTGGCAGCTTCATCCCAGAACTGTTGGAACCTCCCAGTCTGCAAAAGTAAAAAGCAAGCGTTTTAAATACTCAATGTTCACCTCTTCTGCCTGACTTCCCCAAGTCCAAACTAATAGTGATGTTTCCGTACCTCAAGGTAATGTGATAGAACAATTAGTGCCTTGAACTGCTCCTCCATTTGCTGAAACCACAATACAAACAAGTGCATCTATTAATTCGGGTACTGCTGATTGAGTTACTCCTATCTAGTTGTCAATCATCAGCGACTAAAGAAACATATGAGAAATCTTCTATCTCTGAACTGGCGATAGTCTCAACTCATAAACCTATGAAAGCAAATTATTAGGAAATAAGAGGAAAGAAACGTACCACTCTCTCAGGAATCAAGAAGAGGCAAAGGCTGAAGTCTGGAGTTGGCATAGCCATAAGAGCCTTCACAAAAGTTAAAAACAAAATCAGGGAGAGTAATGCATACATAAGCCAAGAAACAATGGTAAGTAATCAAAAAGTGGTCAGCCATATATACCTTGACCAAGATTTGAGCCACGATATGAGTATTCATGCGCTCAGGCTCAAACTGCATATAAGAAGAAACAATACCAGTAAACGATCGGAGACACTAACTTTGGACAGGCATGGTTATGATGATCATACGAACAACTAAAGTACCTGATAGAGACGAAGCAAGCATAGATTTGCTTCCAGACTATACGTTTGCGATGTAACCTAAAACAAAATCAAAACGAAACAATCAATGGAAGAAGATTTCAACAATAGAAAGCTTAACACATTCCAATGTAATCCTAAATCAGAATCCAGCGATGCTCATAATCAATTGAGAAAGGAACCTGCTCGTTAACGTGGTTTTCGAGATCGGGTAAGATTTCAGGGTTGAAAGGATTGACGGCGACGAGCTGCTCAACAGTGTAAGAGCTCTGTTCCTGCGGCGACTCGATCTCTTTTCCCATCTCTCTTCTCTTTCTTTCTCTTGCTTCCGTTTCTGTCTCTTCGTTGGATTTTTTTTTTTACTGAGATGTGCAGCAAAGGAGATAATTCGCGGCTGAGATGAGACGGATCTAGGGTTTATGGTTAAAACGACGAAGCTTTGCAATTGACAAAGACAAAATTATAGGGTTCAATTTAGAATATTATAAATGCCTAAGGATTGTTCGGTAAATAATATTTTCTGCCTAGCCAAACGTCTCTATTTTACACTTGACTAGGATCCGCGGTGCACCGCGGGGGCAAAATTATTTTAGCTAAAATATTTAAATTATAAGTTATATTTGTTGGTTAAATATGTTATAACTAGAATATGATTATTATTTAAATTTGATGGAATACTATGGCAGGGGTTTAAATTTGTTCTTTTTATTTATTTGGTAATTTTTATTTAAAACATCATATATGTGATTATTTTATTTGTTTTGAAAGGTTTTTTTTGGATGGAATACTATGGCATGAAATCATATATTGAATATGACTTATGAAAATAACATCTATTATGTAAGATATATTCTACTATATCTATATTTTGACCCGCGGTATAATGTAGATTAAGTTGTGTGATAAAAAAATTAATTTTTGTTTGTTAATTTTATTTGTTTTGTTTAGTATTTAAAATTATATATTGTACTTTGATTGTTATTCTATGATTTAACCTATAGTATAGTGCATATTAATTTTAGGACCAAATATGTAACATATCTTTGTCAAAATTATCGTGACCGAGAAAACCTACCAAACAACATTATTTCAAACTTAAATTTAATCCGAAAAATCATATTTTTGAAATTTTAATCCATGCTCTAGCAAAAAATCATATTTCTTGAATTTTTCCATATTATAGTGATATATTATTGACCCGTTCTATAATAAATCAAATTAGAGTGTTTATAATTGATCCGTTCTATAACAAATTAGAGTGTTTATTATTGACCGTTCTATAACAAATCAAATCAATTGTTGTTTTCCAATGCCACCAATCCCAACCAAGATAATCTGCTTAACAACAGCTTCACATAGTAAGGCATGGATTTCTTTCACAGTCGACCAACCATTACCATTTTCAGCTACTAACGGACCAAATAAATACTCCACCGGACAGTATTGATGGTGCAGTTTGATGAAATCTCTAAGGTCCATCCCTTCTTCTAATAGTAACTTGGCTCTTCTGACAATATATATGTATGTTGAATACACACTTTTTATATTAACCGAGTAATATCTGTTCGTTTAAAAAAAAATACAAATCACAATAAATGCAGAAAAAATACATTTTTATTAACTTTATGTTTTATTTAATGATTCACTACATTTAAACTTTTAAATCAAAAATAGATTATAGGAGAATAAAATTGTTTAATCTAGAATAAATCTTCTAAATATCTATCTATATTAATTGTAAATGTCTCTAAACACATTTTTGAGCAAAAATACTAGTATTATAGTCTTATTCTTATAGATACGGTTTTAATATCAAACCAACAATGTCCTTCGAACCGGGAACAGCTGTCTTACTTCTCAGAGTATCGGATCGGTTCGGTTCGGTACGATTTTAAAATCAATTTGAAATTTCAAAATCGAATCATACCAAAAAAAGTCAAACAAACTATTAAGACAGAATTCGAAAGCCAAATTCAAATTCATTCTCCCGTGGTGATATGCATCATCCTCGAACCCTCTCTTGCCGTCGGAACCCAGTATTATTCTGGTGCCGATGAGTCTCCGGTCAGTTCAATCCCGCAGTAAAAAGGAAGTCGATTGGAGCATACGATTTCGCCGAATAGGAAGAACGTGTTGATGGAGATGTCGAAGAAACTCCTTCGGAAATACGTTTTCCCTGTCACTAAAACCTCCTCCGCCGTCGATAAGTATGACTTCCTTCGATGCTGTAAGTGTCTTCTTCTCCGAATTGATTTTGTTATTGTATCGATTTTGTTATTCACTTCTTAGTAGCGAAGAACACCCTAAGCGAGAGAGTAAAGAGCTGGACTGCGTAGTTATTGATGTTGAAGGTAAAAATTACCAAAAACTACATCTTGTAATATAGTTCTGTCATAATGTTGTAACAGTTACTCTACTGCAAACTTATATAATATAGTTCTGTCATAATGTTGTAAACCCCTGGTTCTAGATAATCTTTGTGTACATAGTAGTCCTGCATGTATGAATTCTATAGATAAAAATTTTGATGAGCTTAATAGGTCATAGGTGAAGCTGGGTTCTGTAGACTTGTTTGTGTCTAACATATCAAATCAGTTTTGGCTGTTCGGTTATCTTCGGAAAAAAACGTTTTACTATTCTAGTGGAATCAACTGATATTTTCATTGTGAACTTTGTGAATTTTTTCAGTGGCTTTTCTGATGCTATTGCTTCATTTGACAATTTCAGCTCCCGCATATATTTGGATCTTTTTGTGGCTCAAGCTCCTGCTAAATTCAATCCATCCCTTATCACAAGATCAGCAAAATTTGTAAGTAGTCTTGTTTCCATCTCCTTGGATATGAATATATGATGAAGTTGCATCTGACATACTAAATTTACTTTGCCATATCAAGCAGATCGTTTTTAGCGTACTACTTTAAAGAGTGACTATTGAAACATGCATTTGAGAATCTTATTAAGTTCAGTATTTAGTTCTGGCAATTATTTTACCTGTTTCAAGAATTAATATCATAGAAAATTGATACAAACTTTTAGAATCTTATTTACGTTCAATATGGAGTCTTTCTTTGTGTAGGTGCTTTTACTTGTGTAAATAATGCAACTTGTGCAAAGATCTTCATTTTTCTTGTGATACGTACCGAGAAACAGTGATTTGGATGGGATGGTTTAACTTATTTTCTGCTTCTTTTCAGCTAACTGGGAATTGGTTTCCTGCAAAAGAAGCTTCTTGTAAATCTTTAAATCTTTCTTGTAAATCATATATATAAAAATAAGGTTTTGGTCTCTCCTTATTGATTGATTTTTATTTAATACTTTCTAAATTTTTTTTTTTGCTTTCTAATTGTTTAATTGCTTTAAATAATATTTAAGACTCAATTAACACAATACATTTAATTCATACATTAAAATAAAATTATAACTGAAAATAAAATAAATTATGCATTAATCATATTCCACCACTCAATTTTATTCAAAAACAATAAATAATATCTGTAACTCCAATAATTCTAAATGTAACTTCCATCAATTTTTATCATATAAATAAGCATTGTCTCATTCTCTCATATTTGCATTTTTTACTTTCTTATTTTCACATTCTCTCATTATCTTCCACAATATCTCAATTTTTTTTTTTAATGTATTCAATTTCTTATTTTTGTTGTATGGGTTACAAAAAACCAAATGAAATATCATTGTAAAATTTTAATGCTAAATTTTAATTTTAGAGACTACATGATATATATATATATATATATATTTTTTACATTGTTTTTATATTTAAAGATTCATCTCCATTATCTAATTTGGATTATCATCTTATAAGTAATCATTCTCTCTTCCTCTCTCACCAATATCAAATGTTGTTATATCTAATATGTGTTGCAAGAGTTTGATTCTATATTTTAATTTAGAAAGTATTATATATAATTAACATTTTTTTCAATTTTTATTTTATTTATATAAAAATAAAATATTTATTTTATATTTCTTGCCTTTCTAATATATTCATATTTATTTTTAAAATTTCCATAGCTAAATTCAAATTCACATATATTGGTTTTAACAAAAAATCAAGTTTATTTGAGAATCTTTTTTAAAAGGTTTATCTTCATTATCTATTTTAGATTATCATCTTATAAGTCATTATTTTCATACTTTTATAATATTCACCACACAATAACGTCATAAAGTTGAAAAGATCCATCTCTTATTCTCTATTATGTACTCTGGTTATCTCACATATTCATGTATCATTTTTAATAATTTAGAATGATCAATATAATTATCCATTTATAAAGTCTATTTTATTTTGTAAAGTCTATTTTGTTTTGTGATCCAATAGATAAATATGTAAAGATCAATATAATATTTATATTATTTAAGATTTGAGGTTTTTGAAAACAAAAGAACTTATAAAAAAAAATTGATTTTCTTGATTTAAGCAAAATGAAAAAATGATTCGAAAAAGAAATCATGTTTAACTGAAAGTGAAATATAGAAAATAATATAATTATTAAAATATCATTTAACTAAATCCTCTAAATATGAAACCATTAGTATGAAATCTAGCACTATAAATTAAATTGATGAGTGGAAGAAAAAAACAAACAAAAGGATTGAAGTTATTCTTGGGGTTTTAAAAAATCTTTAGATTGAAGTTCATATAATTTTTTTTAAAAGCTAATTTAGTTTGTCACTTCAAAAGTAATATTTTCAATTTGAATATTATATGTGAGTGTTGAGTTTATATCAACAAAACAATCAAAAAGTGTAAGTTTCAATTTTGAGTGAGCCACTTGGTATTCCTTTTCTTTTAAGTCAAAATAAATAAAAATATTTATTTATAATTAACCCACTTTTAGAGGCATTTAACTCTATTTAACTCTACATTTAACTCAAATGTAACTCATACCCAATAATTTTACATTCATTCCTCCAACTAATATATTTATCTTTCAAGAAAAAATGTTTTTGGTAAAATTTTAATATTTTTAATTATTTTAATTGCTTTAAACTTTGAAATGAGGAATATTCTATATACAATAATTTTATACGTAGTTACTAAATTTTTTGATAATTTTATTTGATTCAATTTTACTATACTACAGTCTTGTGTTTACAATGTCATTAAGAAAAAATCTTTAAATCAATGTTTAACCTCTATAAAACATGATCATAAACATAGATTCTCTCATATTAGGAAAATGTTTAAATTTCTATATTATTATTTATATTAATATAGCTAATCAATTTGTAATAATTTTTTTGTAGTATTGGTTAAAAATTTATAGAAAATTTTATATATTTTAAATTTTGTATAATAAATAACCATACTAAAAAAATGTTGACAGGAGTGTTATTTTGAGAAATTACTATAAATTTTTTTGAGATTCATACATTAGTATAATTTATTTGAGATTATACATTAGTAAAATAATATTTTAGTTCAAGAAAATTTAAGAAAAATAATCAACACTATTATGTATACAACCAACCACGCATTGTGTGGACTAATTACCTAGTATCTAAATATACTATAAGTATAATATATATATATATATATATATATTTTTTTTTTTAAAAAGAAATTTACTTTATGTGCGGTAAAAAAAATAGAAATTTTACATTATGATAGTGTATTTAGATTTTTTTTTTAACAATCGATAGTGTATTTAGATTTGGATATGTATATTTTTATTATATAAAATTTGAAAATAAAATCTTATCAAAGTTAGTAACTCATACGATTGTGTCATGTGTGTGTCAATTTTAACGATTAGAGATTTTGGTATGTAGAAAATAAAAACTTAGTTTTAACAATTTTTAGAAAGTATAAAGATTATAAGAAACTATCCTAAAAGAAAAAGGATTAGAAAAACTCATCTCTATCTAACAACTAAACTATCTAATATTTTCTCACTTAATAATGTAATTTCTTCAACTTCCTTATATTGGTAAAGCTATTGTTTTTTAAGAAAGAAAAAATTTCTTATGAGGTTGTTTCATATTATAAAGTAAACTACACAAAAATTGTACTCCAAGCTAATCCATATAAAAGATCTCATATTTTCAAAATTTTATTATGAGACCAAGCTAATTCATATATATATATATATATATATGTATGTATATATGTTTACGTAACTCAACACATATGTTAACGTATTATACATATATATATATATATATATATTTTTTTTTTTGACATGAGCTTAAATATTACTTAGGAAAACAATATATATATATATATATAAATATCTTAGCAAATGTTGGTTTTCTAAAAAAGTTAGTGATCTTCCTTTTTTTTAACAATTACTTTTGTTTATTTTCAAATATTTCAATTCTTATTATGATATAGACTAAGATGCATAGATTGTGTTTGATATAATTTTGTAGCTAAAATCCATTTAAGATAAAGTATGTAAAAAATTAAAATATGATTTATTATGATTTGTATTAAAAATATATATAGTAAATTTCAAACCTGTTTTAAAACAATCATTAAAATGTATAAATAGTTACTTATATTTGAATTATTATCGATTTATTTATTGTTTTTAAGTTAATGTCGTTCCCTTACTCAATAGGCTGAATGAGATTTTTTTTTTATAGTAAATGTTATATACTGTGCTATCATCACATGCTATATAAATCATAGTATTAATAACTTTTAAAAGTTAAAAAGTACATAATTCATTTTCAAAACTGCCTACTTTACTAGTATACTAAATCCAAAATAATATCATGAGATTGATCAAAAACTCTATAAAACTCCTTACATATAAAGTGTGCATAGTAGTCTGATAAAAATTAATGTGGTTTCAAGATTGATGAAGCTTTCTAACCATATAATGTGTGCATAGTTCTTGTATCATCTGACACATGTAAAATAAAATCTTTCTATTCAGCATTCTGCAAAGCAATTAAGTTTGACTCAACAATTTACAAATATAAAATTGTACAACTACTCCTTTCTTCTCAATACAGTTCATGAAGAATGAATCCGGAAAAAAAAAGATGATTTTTTTGGCTTCTGTGTTAACAACTGTCGATGGGTTTCCTTTTCGTTGTTAGTCTTCACAATTTCAACGAATACGATTCACATGAGAAAATGGCTCCGGAGCAGTTTTTGGAGCAGCTTTTTTGGTGGTCTCTGGTACTCCAAAAACATTCCAAAATCTCAGAGTTTCGTCACCTGCTGCTGAAGCCACGGTACAACCATCCGGACTCTGTAAAAAAATACAACAAACAACACAACTTTTAGGACCAAAGACCTCACAACACAAAGCTACTTGGCAGCTAAAGATAAAGAAGATTTGATTTATATTTACCTGAGCCATATATAGGACTCTTGATGTATGACCGGTGAGCTCAGCCATTTTCACCATGGATGGGTACTTCCAAAGTGTAAGCTGATTCTGTGTAAACCCATGTGAACTAAGCAACTCTCTTTCATTCTTGCTCCATAACAACGAACAAACTTGGGAACCAGTGTCTACTGAATTCAAGCAAGCTCCGGTATGAGTATTCCAGAACTTGATGGTCCTGTCTCCTCCACCACCACCAGTTGCAAGCAAATTCGCTTGGAAAGGGCACCAGGCAAGAGCTTTCACCGCAGATGTATGTTCCTCAAGCCTGTGCAGCCATTGCGTGGTTGAGTTTGAGGAGGCGACAGAACGATCCCATATGTGCACCACATTGTCGTTGCCACCACTCGCTAGTTGTTGTCCAGATCCTGACCACTTCAGACCACAAACCTCTTGAGTGTGACCTCTGTAAGTTTCCACAATATGTGATCTGATCCGTACATCGTTGTTGACAATCTGCCCGTCCATTCCTCCAGTAGTCAGGATGTGATTGTTCCATGCCAATGATCCTACTCTTGATTGGTGGCAACCATTCAATGTTCTCAGCTGCAGAAAAAAGTCCAGCACATCAGGTCAAGGGTTAAAAACATGAAAACCAGGTTATGATATCTAAACAGAAGAGAAAGGGATTTGTAATTACTTGACGGTTGGAAGCAGAATCCCAGAGCTGCACTTCAGAGTTGTTGAGTCCAATAGCAACATGACGACCATCAGGTGCCCAGTTGATGCTTGTGACAGGTCCTTTCTCTTCATCAATGGTAACAAGCTCAGAAGTAGAACCAGTAGAAGCATCCCATAAGTAGACAGTGTGGTCCAAGGCTATGGCCAAGACATTTGCACTTCCCCAATCAAGCAAGTTGAGGTAGAAATCATCCACAATGTCAGGTGCATCCAAGGTTCTCTCAGAAGTCTATAATTGCAACATAGAAAATAACAACAGTCAGATCAATACAACTCCAAAGCAACAAGTAACTGGGTTCTATTCATTCAAACTCAATAATCAAAAACATAACATACCTGAGGAATGTATCTACGAGGCTTCACGGATTTAGGTTGCTGGTGAAGAGAAGCAGAATGGTTGGTGGGAAGAAGATCTACAGGAGCTTGAGGCTTGTTTCTGAAGGCGAGGATCCGGGTGTGGTTGAGGTTCATGGTCTCAGCCAACTGCTTCCTGTAGGCCTCCTTGGATGGTGAACTTACCGCTGCTGATTGATCCTTACCTTTTCTCCCGTCCATAAGGGCGTAGTGTGCATAATCGAAATCCATAGCTGATCTGTTGGGTATGAACCTGTCCAGCTGGTGGATGATAACACATAAATCAAATCAGTACAATTCAATCAATATCACAAATCGAAGGCCTAATTAGTAAAACCAAACCCCCAAATCGAACCCTAATTCGTAACAACAGAACGGAATCAATGTAAAATTGCATCGGTTCTGAAGAATCAAAACCCTAAATTGAAACGACAGAAAGGGAATTTATAATAAAGAATAAAGAAAGCACAAACTTACGTTTTCCTTGGAACTTTTCCTGGGAAGAAAGTGTTCTTGAAGAGGGCAACGAGTCTGCGCCTTTAAGTAAGAAGGAGTGCTCATACCTGCATCCATATTATCAACCAAAACACACATAACAAAGATAACAAACAAAAACAATACAAACAAACAGCAAAAACACAATAACGATGATGATATAATACGAAAAAAACGGATTAAAAGATCTCAATCAGACAAAGACGAATCTCAATCAAACAATGGCAGAGACGGAATCGTAAGTAAATTCAAGATCAGAGCAGAGAGCGCGCGAGAGATAGAGAGAGAGAGGGAGTGATGAGTTTCGTCGCTGATGAATGTGAGAGAGGAGAGAGCAGATTAGAGATGGTTTGTGACGGTGGTGAGAGATTTGGGGATTTTATATTAGCACTGGAGTCTCAATTTAGGGTTTTTAATTGGAAAGTCTGTAACGGCTCTATTTTGGAGAGAGACGTTAGGAATATTTTATTTTGCTGTATACTAATCTTTTTATTTGTAGAATAAAATCAGCAATTCTCTTTATCAAAAGATAACATAAATTTTATCAGATTTTTTTAAATCTCATATTAATAATTCTTGTATACTTTTATAAGAAAAAAAAGCATGTAATAAGAAAATTATAAAATTGTACAAATCTCAAGTTTTACAAACCAAAGCAAAACCAATTGGGTTATATGACTTTATATGAGTTATGATGAACACTTACACAAGACTGAACCAAAAGGAGTTGGTTTAGTTTCTAAGCCCCAACACAAGAAAATAGGACATTACCGGAAAAACCAAAAAACGAAGATGTTAGAGGCTTCACTAGAGGAAGCATAGTGAGAGTCTGAGAGATGATAGATTACACATATTCTTACATTAACCTTTATATACAAGTTTTCATCTACACTACTTACTTACACTACTGGTTGAAGAAAACATTTGTTGCCTGCCTGGCTTACCTTTTTCACTTATGGTGTATATCGAGTCAACCGTTGTTGCTACTTTCCGCTTCTGCAGCACGGAAAATATAGACATGGAGATGAAGCGGTTTTGTTTCAGAATTTGTTGGCTCAAACACACAGACATCACTCTCCCGCAAGTTGTTGTCTTGTACAAACTTCTTCCACCCGGTTGATATCCCACCACGACCACGTGATCCGAAAAAGTTAAACTTCATGACCCATTTCTTTTGATCCACCTGCATCACCACTTCTTGACGTGCTAAAAGATTGTTCTTCAGGCACCATTTGTATGGGATTGTCTGTTTGTTTTCAATAGAAAACATTAGTTTTTCCTTCTTCCAATAATAAAAGATGATGCACAAAGCGATGAGAAGTCTTTACCAGAAAACATTTCGACACATGAGAGCGTTTCATGACCACCATGAAACCATCCGGCAAAACGACTCTCTGAGCCAGAGATAAGGCTTTATTTCTGCGACCAGCTGAAATCATCTCAATGTCTTAAGATATATATTAGTATTTTTAGATGCATAATAAATGAGATAGAAACTGATAACTATATGAGATTAAAAGACATATGATCAAAGGCTATAGCTAGTATTTAGTAAAGTTCGAGAACAAGAAACTGTTTGTACCAATTGAGAGAATTTTTTAATCTCCACACCTAATCTCCAGAATCATAGAATAACCAAGACTCAGGACTAAGTTACTCCAAGTTTTTATCACAGTAACATTCTCAAAACCTGAAACCTCTAATCAAAACAGTTGCATGCAAAACAGAGTCTACGGACAGGGCTTATCAGATGAATACCAAGAAACTGGTGCAATGTGTAATCAATAAGTAAGAAGATTTTCATTACCAGGTTTATGATCGAGACTATCATTACTTATTTCTCCTCGCATCTTCTTTAAACCGCTAAAGGGATACTTTTCTTTACTGACTCGTCCGGTACTAGTTGGAGAGATAACAGGAAGCTGGGCAGATGCTGTATCAATGTCAGAGTTAAAATGTTCTTCTTGATCATAACCGGTCTGAGATACTACAAGACGCGGAGTTAGCATTGTGTCAATTTCAACATCAATGTCAATGAGGTCTTCTAGCTCATTATCAACTACTGGAGGAGATATAAGACGTTGCTGGTTTGGTGAAGTTTCAACACCAACAGGGTTAAAATGTATCTCAGGTGATCTTGAAGAGGTAGCAGTAAAATCAGTACCTTTGGTCTTGTCTGCATGTCCACATTTCCTGACGAAATAAGAAGCGGGTCTCTCACACAAGGTCTGTCCATCGAAAATCAAAACTTCAAACTCAGACACTCCATGGAACTTGAAGACCAATAGATCATTCTCCTTTAGCGAATGATCTTTCACAAACTTTTCCCACCCACTACGAAAAGCCAGTGTCTTTTCATCATCATCTTGCTCGACTCTCACATTGTATATAGCGCCACTTGGACTTTTGAGAGTCACAATCTGTGGTAGCTTTCTTTTGCAATGTATTGAAAACTTTTGAGGTATGACCTGCAAATTAGTTGCAAAAACGAGATTAAACGAAATTGGTACTTGTTATGTTTCTAAAACAGGGCAATCTCTGGATTCAAATAGACAAAACTCTAAGGAGAGTGAACACATCAAAACAAAAATAAAATCAATGGAGGAACTGAAGAAGAAGGATAGAGAAAGTAATAGAAGCATACGAGACGATGATGGAAACCAGGAAGGAGGAGCTGAGAGAAATGGAGGGTCTGGAAATGAGTCCAGTAGAGTTCTTCTTCCCATTGCATGCAGTCCTCGCAGTTCTCTTCCATCTTCTTCCTCTCTCTCTTGCCAGTTGCCACCACCGAGAGATATCTTACTTTTAAGGAATTTATTAGTGAAGAAAACAATTTCATTTGTTCTTAAAATCACTAATTTTATTCCGTGAGAGAAGTCGAGTGTAAAACATTACTAGATTCTGAAAGCCCACGACAAGCCCAGATCATCTTTGGTCTAAGCAATAAAAACTACAGGAATTAATTACATTGAGGGGGCAAATTACAAGTAATTTGGTTTGAGGTTTATGTACAAGTTGATTAACGTAACCGACTCTGACAACAGCTTTTAGGGGTTTACTACTCATCGAGCCAATCTAGGCTAAAACATTTCTCAGCAGCTTCTATCTTTAATCCTGGAAGGGCTTTCTTAACTTCGTCCCACATAAATGCAACGTCTGTATCGCATATTACATGGCGTAGAGACTTCAGTGAAACAGCAGAGCTTGGTCTACCGGAGAAGCAACATTCTCTCATGTCGATCTTCTCAAGCCTCGTTAGCTTTCCTATCTTGTCTGGAAGACAACTCAAGCTGACACATTGTGAGATGTCGAGGTACTTAAGCCGACTAAGCTCACAGATTTCTTCAGGCAATGCTTTTAACTCGGGGCATGCATAAAGCCTTAGAAGCTCAAGACCTCGTAGCCTACTGAGGTTTTTAGGCAATTCACTGAGACGTGGACAATTTGTTATGCTCAATGAATTAAGAGAGGTCAGGCCGCAGATGCTTGAAGGTAGTGCCACGAGGTCATCACAGTGATCTATCGTTAGATCCCCCAAGTTTGGGAAGATATTGGAGACGTCAACTCCGGTTTGATCAAAACTGTTATTGATCTTGCACAGAATCAGAGACATCTTGTGGAGATTTTTCAAGGGAATGGTTGTGTTGGAGAGTTCAGGGACATGAACCCTCTCGAGCCAAAGACTCCTTAGTTTCGACAAATTGGCAAATATTGAAAAGTCATGGAGAACCGCAGGGGACATGCCGTTGTTGATTATCACTAGGACCCTAAGCCGGCTCATCTTAGTGATAAAAGGAGGAAGGACATACTTGTCTGAAGAGAAAATCAGAATTAGAATCTCTGCCTTTGGGAACTCCATGTCAAACCAATCCATTTCATTAAGCTCCCCTGCAAAAACAAAATGAAAAAGTGCAATCCAGTATTACGATCCCGGGTAATCATCACATGAGAGAACCAAGTTATATAAAGACTGTAGGAAAGTAAAAAAATAGAAACTCTTACCAGTATGGATAGAGACAATTTGGGCATCATATTGCTCATCACTGTTCCTTTCCCATTCTCTTGGAAGCACTGACTCTCTTTTTGGCATCAGCAACCTCTGTCTGCGGTTTACTTTCCCTCGGTTGCATAGATGAAGGGCTAAGTCTCGCAGCACATCATGCTGTGTCACAAATATATCATAGTGGCTTGCGTACAAAGAGCCAAGCCTGCAAATTCATATACAGTAATAATATTCAAAAAACTTTTAAAATCTTATAAAAAGTGAACAGCTACTACAAGTCATGTGATCCCCTTACCGTGGATCTTTCCCAAGAGTAAGAAGATTCTTGTCTGACAAATCAACAAGAATGGCAAAAGCATTTCCTTCCTCTATATCATGTAGTTCAATCCACATGTTGATGAGAACATCAAGAGGAATCTTCCTATCTTCAGGGAATGCGCCAAGATCCAAGAAACACTCTTTGGTTGTCTGATCGAGATATTCTAGACTAGCCTCCATTTGATGAAGCAATCTAGTCTCGTGAGTTTCGTCAGCAGGTTCACCTTTTGATAACCTCTGCAATGCGCCCTCCCAATATTTTTCAGGTCGGTCTTTTAATGAAGCGCCTGTAACTTTGAGAGCCAAAGGTAGACCTTTACACTCATTAGCAACCTGTGTCAAACAGAGAGAAAAAAAAATCTGAGAATCGAAAAGCTTGTGATATACTTTTTTGCATGTATCAGTCAATTGAAACTACCTGCTTAACCAGATTGCTGCAGAAACCAGAAGGGACAGATTTCTGACCGAATGCACAGAGACAGAAGAGAGAGATTGCTTCATCTTCACTTAGTACTTCCACATCATAAGTGGATTTAGTCTCTGTGAGTTTGGAACGTGAGACCACAAGTGTAGTGCAACCAGCAATATTAAGCGTCAAGTGGTCCAGCGCCTCCCTGGTCCAAACATCATCAAGAATCACTAGCTTTCGCATTCTATCTCCACCCTCAAACTGATTTAGAGTTTCACAACCAGTTAAAAACCCCCATATATGTGCCCTGAGCTCCTCAAGCATTGGAGATTGTGAAACAGTCAGAAACAAAATCCGATTCTCGAAGTGACCTAAAGTAAAAAAGCAGCAGTGTAAATTCACCATCTCACAAAAAAACAATCTCTAAACTAGTCAACTCAATCATCAAAACAATACTTACATCGAACTTGATCATCCCGTTCAAGCTCTTTAGCAAGAGTGGTTTTGCCAACTCCACCCATACCACTAATCCCAAAAACCCCACCTTGTCCTTCAAACATCATCTTCTTAACCTTCCTCTTTCCCAACTCCAAACCAACCCCAAATTTCTCAGAATCATCATCATTGCTCTCAATCTCCATAGTAGCTTCAGCTCTCTTCATCGCATCTCTAATCAACCCACCTCCACCTATCTTCATAGAACCGACTTGCTCAATCATCCTCTCAAGGCTCTTATCAACCCGATCAAAACGCACATCGGAGTTAACCCGAAGAAGATGAACGTCAGCGAGGATATGCGTGTGAATCCCAGCTTTAAGGAAGTTAGAGATGGTCTTCTCTAGCTTCTCCATCTTCCTCGCTAGGGTTAGCTGTCTATAAAGATTCCAACGGTGAGAGCCAAGGACTTTGTCAGTTAGTTTCTTGCCTTTCTCTAAAGAATCGAAGAGCATACGGATCTGATTCTGGCGGTGAGGAGGTAACTCGACGCCGCTATACTGGATCTCCTTGATCGTCGGTCGAATGGCTTCGATCAATTCGAGGAGTTGTTTTGCAGTGTTTTTGTATCTCCATGCTTTTGCTGATATCATAAAGAGCTGTTTCAGTAGCTCCGTCGCTATTTCACCGGCGAAAAAATCGGTGACTGCCATTAGAGAGAGAGAGAGAGAGAGAGAGAGAGGAGTAAACAAGTAGGAGTAAGTATAGAAGAAGTGGCTTTTTAATACCGAGAAGAAAGAAAAGGAATCAAATTTTTGTGGAGAAGGAGCAAAACTGAACATTTCCAAGCAAATTCGCAAAGTGACGACATTGACACTCTCAAATAGAATACAAATAAGTTGACGAAGACAAATGTACTTTCTAATTATAAATTTATAACTATAGTACAAACAAAAATAATTGAATATTTGTTAATTTTAGAAAAATGTTACAGATTTTTTTGTTATTACTTTAGGAGACTTGGTAAAGAAGTCTACGGGGAGATGGGAAGTGAATTATTGGGATAATATCTTTGTTATGTTCCGTAGTTCACATTCAGACATAACGTGGATGACATAAAGATTAAGACAAAATGAGACCGAGATAAGGCATCAAGATCGATCAAGTGGTGTACGACGTCACTATAAATATTTGATTTATTTCTGCCTTTTTTTTTTTTATAATATATAAGTTATGAAGTCAAGTCCAGAGAAAGACACACTATCCTTTCTTCGGTCGAATGTGATAATTTAACTAATTCATTTCGATAATGTACACACATATTCTTCTATAGGGATCATTAACATGATTAGCAGTTGATTTTTGAATATAGGGGATGGAGTTAATAAATAAATCAAACGAGGACCAAAACTTTAAGCAAATTTTGTTAATAAAACTCTTTAATAATATAGGCTTTTCACAGCTAGATAGCCCAATAGTGGTCCATTAATATTAATTTGAGTGTATTCAAGTCCATACAAAAAAAGTTATATGTCACAAAAAGGACGTTAATATATTAGGCTAATAGCCTCGTATCACAATCTAAG
The DNA here is from genome assembly GCF_000633955.1 of Camelina sativa. Lineage (NCBI taxonomy): Eukaryota > Viridiplantae > Streptophyta > Magnoliopsida > Brassicales > Brassicaceae > Camelina > Camelina sativa. The sequence goes on along the minus strand of NC_025696.1, from coordinate 3,542,151 downwards.
GTTATCAATACTGAACAAAGATTACAGCTTTCACATTTGAGTTTATAATAATCATTGCATCCTCCTACCTAAAGGTGTTTGATCAATTCATTGGGTGCCGTAATTTTACCCTTGATAGAATATTGTTTATCACTGATATCAAGGGCGGATCTAAGGCATCATGGGGTGGGGCACGTGCCTCACACTAGATTTAAAATTATGTATGTAAAAAATGTGCATTATGGTCCGTTAGCTCAGTTGTTTACAAAGTGCTCCATGCTAGGTGCGAGGTGCCAAGTTCGAATCTCTTCTTTGCATCTGATTATTTGATTTTTTTGTTTCCCACTTGTCATGTTCTTTTTAAGTGTCTTTCTCTTTCCTAAATATTTTTATTCTTTGATTGGTGCATTTTACATATTCTTTTTATTATCTCTCAAATAAATTAGGTTGATTCAGTTCTATTTTAATCCTTGTAATTATATTTTAACTTTATAAAGAATATCATCATTTTAAACTGTAAAAGATTATATTTAAATTAAGGACATATTAATGAAATGAGTAACTTAGTAAACATTTTATCATCTCATTTGTAGTTTATTTTGTATAGAATTTTGTTTATTGATATTTTAGAAATGTAAATTCAAAACATATTTAAAATAAATTGCAAAAGAATAAATTTATAACTGAGTAAATGAATTATTTTATACAAGATATGTAATAGAGTATATTTAGAAATCAAAATAAATTAGTGTTTGACACAAAAAAAATAAAGAAATAAATTAGTATTATATCAAAAAAATAAGAATCCATTGTTTTTGAGGATCCATCATACGTTATGAAGGTTTATGATGTTGATTCGGCTTCCAAAGCTTTGGCTTATACGATGTGTCCAATCTTTGTACTTATCATGGGAGTTATGGCCAAATATCTTCATGGTGGTTATGAAGAGGGTGGGAATATTTTATCAGGAGCTGGGGTTGCTGATCTACTTCAGCTATTAATTTTTATAATATTAAATAAATAAATTAATGTATCTTAATAAATAATTAAATATAATAATATTTAAATATATTTTTTGACCCTCTTAAAACTATTTTCTGGGGCTGCCATTCCACATACTCCTTAAATATTAACCAGTATATTACACTGCTTAATATTATTGTACCCAAGAGTTTTTTTTTTTTTGACTGTCTGCTTTTGATATTTATTGCAGCCCTACATTTGACATGGATGCCTCCAAAAGTGGCAAAGTGCGCTTGCAACTTCAAAGCGATTTGTGCCCAGGTCCCTAATCGGAAACTGCTGGAAAGTCGGAGGTTTGCGCAGGTTGCCCTTTCCAGGAAGTCTGTGCCTCTGCTAAGAAAAGTCAGCCTAAAAAGTTTACTCTCTCACTCTCTGACATGAGTGATTTCTGAAGTGAGAGAGCGGTGAAGGAGCTTCTTTATATTCAATAAGACTTACTTAAAACTCTCTTTAAATTTGGTGTTGTGGATTTTTGAAAAATTCTCTAAAATCTTTATAAATCTAGTCTTATAGTATTAAGAGTTTTATCAAGTCATTAAATCTTTTATATTATTAAAGTAAAACAAATGAATTCTGGATTGTTAATGAATTTGGATTCTATATTATTTTCTTCTATGATTTCTTTTGTTGTTCTTTTGTAGAAAATTAAATTATGAAACTTTTTTAAGAAAGGTTAGTGAACTTGTTGTCTGTAGAGAAAAGGAGAAGTTGAAAAGAGGCAATATTGGATCTTCCTTAGTGGGGAGGTCAAGTAGTATAAGTCACACTAAGAGATCATTATCATTGTTTTTATAAATTTAAAAAAGCCAACAAGTCCAAGTCATACCCCTAATGATATTAGATTGTATGTACGAAGGTGATATACGGTTTTGTTAATCAGAGCTGCTAGCTAGCTCTGCTTAATATTATTGTACAATAATATTATATATAATAACAAAATCGTCCACCACTCCCGTAACTGTCACCACCGAAATAATCTATATATACATTTTTGGAGACATTTAGCAAATAAATCTTAGAGTTGCAACCTATTTACAAGCATACCATTAACATTAATTATTAATTTGTTTTTATTTAATTAATTAAGATTAAGTTTTGATTTTTGGAAATAATATTTCCTATCCTAATAAAATTTCCAAAACAATTGGAACAACTCCCTTTAGCATTAAGTATTAAGTTTATAATTAATTTAATTAATATTAAGTTTTTAATTTTACAAAACAATATTTTCTTCATATAGACATTTCCTAAAATGGCCTAATCAATAAACGACAATATTTTTAAAACCGGACCGGAAGGTGAACCAAAAGTCTTTCGGGTTGCTGATCAATTAATCGGACCGGTTGAACAACGGGTCAATTAGTTTATTGGTTTGTTTATATTTTATGTATATAACATCTACTTTTCTATAAATATATGAACAAAACATACATAGTTAAGTATTAGCGGTCGATATAACATTCCTACTTTTACTTCATGTAATTCTATACTTCTAACAAAATACTTTCTAATTTCTATACGAACTAAAATATCTATATTTGTAAGGTTGTACATTTTAAAAAAATACAAATGAAACATTAATTAGATATATAAAACAAATTACATTTTTTATAAGAAAAAATAGTCTTACGGTATACCGCGGGTGAATAACTAGTATATATAACGACCAAGAGCACTAAACCCTACAACTGAAACGTCGTCGTTTCTAGTTTTGAAGAAATTGCATAGATTCACCCTCTTGACTTTTGATTTTACATATTACATCCTCGTTAACTAGGGTCATTAGTAAAAAATCAATAAAAGGCAACAAAATAAAGCTCAAATGTCAAATCTAGGGCATAAAATCCGAAACCAAACCGAAATAAACGGACTAAAACTAAAAGTAGTCAAATGTTTATAAACGACCCTCAATTTAAATAGGAATAACAGAAATATTAATACTCTTGGGTACAATAATATTAATACTCTTAGACTCGATTTTGATTTTCTAACTTATTTTGTACAACATAGTTATGTCTAGTTAAATCACTTATGGCATGTATGGTCGCATGGGATGGTTTTCACAACACGAATACACATGCATACATGGTCTCGTCGTGGATATCAAAAAGGACCAAATAAAAATATAGTTAAAAACACGAGTTTTAAAATAAAGATGAAAATTTAGCTCAAAAAGAATTGTAATATTCTCATAGACAATAGGAAGAAGGGACAAATTGGAAAATAATGGTATCTTTAGATATCGTCTCTAAATAGGAAAAAAAATTAACCAATCAAATAAGAGCGACGTCGTCGTGGATCAGTAACGTTGATCTTCCAGTGGTAATCAGTGGAATCTCTAAGCCTTGCTTTCCTTCTCTCCCAATTGATCTCAGTCCTCCTCTTCTTCGTCAGCCTGCAAAACTTTTGCAACCCTTCGTCCATGGCATCATGCACTTTCCACCACCTAACATGCGCCGCGTCGCTGGCGTACACCAACTGCTCGTCCACGTCGTAGTTGCAGTCGTAGTCTCTATAGCAAAGCCATGGTTTCCAACCTAAGTAGTGGACCGCGTAGAGCTGAGGCGGCTCCGCGGAGAAGAGGTTGTTCTTGATGTTTCTTTCGTTGGTTGTGTTCGACCAGAAGTTCTTTAGAAAGTTTACTCGTCTAGGCAATCGGTGCCACCACACGAATATCTCGTTTAGATACCTGAAAACATATGTGACAACACAACTTATATAAAACATATATATGATTTTAATATATGTTTTTCGTTTAATATAAAGTCATAATTCAAAAAATTGTAATACTAAAAAAATACTTACCCTTGATCTCCGCCGTTGTATGAAACGATGTCGCTTCGTTGGCTCATGATCGTACTAAACGTACAATTAGAAGGCTCAATGACCATGACGCCGGAGTTAAATATCCAAACATCATTCCCGGTGGCTGACATTTGAGGGAAATGGAAGAGAAGATCAAGGTTACGTAGAACGATGATGTCAGCATCAATGAAGACCACTTTGTCGTAATCTGTCAACTGCCACAGTCGAAACTTGCTGTAGTTATATTCATTGTAAGAGTCCTTCTCGGCAAGCGGGTTTCTGATTCGGATGATCCGTCGAAGCTTCCATCCTGCGGCTGCGAGAGCTCGAAGTTTGGTAATGGAGATGGAGTCATCGTGGAGAAGGATGAGATCGCGTTTGGTGTTTGTTTGAAGGAGGCTCTGAGCCAAAGTTATGGCACCACATACATAAGACTCGGAAGAGTGGAGGACGGTTACGTAAGCTTCACGTTTTGGTCGTTTTGTCTCTGCTTCTATCTTTGTTAGGTCATACACTTTGTCCACACCTGCTTTTCATTTAAAAAAAAAAATTAAAATGTATTAAGTAATTACTATCATACTGTGCATAAATCTTTGTTTTTTCTTTTCAGCAAAAGATAAATCGTTATATCAAACTCATGATGTAAGGGCGAAATAGCATTTTTATGATTGGAAAAATGAAGTATCGTATATTTACAACCGTATCTAGTAAGTAGTTAGTTGATAAACAAACAAATACACAAATTAAAGAGTTGAATACACTACCAAAAAAAAAAAAAGAGTTGAATATTTTCTAATATAATAGCATATAAACTATCACTAACCTTGCTCGATGACATTCGTTTTCTTAGACCACAAGCCATTTAGCTAACTAATTCAATCTACCAAATGAATAGTGTTATTTTGAAAAGATGATTAATTAAGATATTCTAATATCTCCGTAAATTAAACATATGTAAGGTAGCTTGTGTCACAATTCATATTTGGTGGTTAGCTAAAAGACATACCTAAAACACAACCACTAACAAATAATATCTAATTAACAAAAATTAAAGAGTTGAATATTTTCTAATATAAAGCATATAAACTATCACTAACCTTACTCGATGATCATTCGTTTTCTTAAATTACAAGCCATTTAGCTAACTAACTCAATCTACCGAACGAATAGTGTTACTTTGAAAAGATAATTAATTAACATATATATTCTAATATCTCCGTAAATTAAACATGTAAGGTAGCTTGTGTGACAATTCATATTTGGTGGTTAGCTAAAAGACAACCACTAACAAATCAAATTAACACACACCAATCATTTATAAGCAAAGTAACGAAAAATATCGAGTTCTTTTATATTACACAATAAAGTTGGTACCTTTCACATCAATTTCACGGAAGCAAGTACTTTTATGTTACAATGTCTTATTCACTTCATAGCTCATCTGACACACTTTCGAGTTTCGACTATAGATCATTTTTACGCTTTCGCCACAAAACTCGGTTGATTCGATTTCAAGTTCAGTTCGACTTATATTTTCTGTTTGGTAAGTTTAACTCGGAATTTTTTTTTATAACCAAATTCAAAAACAAACAAGTGAACAATTTGCTAATGATATATAATCTAAATATATTAAAAATAAGATAAAAAACAAAAAAAATTATTTGGTTTCATCATAATTTGGTTATTTATATATATACGGTTCATCTTAGTGTTCTGTTTAGTTTTGCGTGGTTTACTTATAGTTAGTTTTGCTAAAATTATAAAGATTACCTTGTGATGCCCACAAAGGAAGAGCNCGTTATATCAAACTCATGATGTAAGGGCGAAATAGCATTTTTATGATTGGAAAAATGAAGTATCGTATATTTACAACCGTATCTAGTAAGTAGTTAGTTGATAAACAAACAAATACACAAATTAAAGAGTTGAATACACTACCAAAAAAAAAAAAAGAGTTGAATATTTTCTAATATAATAGCATATAAACTATCACTAACCTTGCTCGATGACATTCGTTTTCTTAGACCACAAGCCATTTAGCTAACTAATTCAATCTACCAAATGAATAGTGTTATTTTGAAAAGATGATTAATTAAGATATTCTAATATCTCCGTAAATTAAACATATGTAAGGTAGCTTGTGTCACAATTCATATTTGGTGGTTAGCTAAAAGACATACCTAAAACACAACCACTAACAAATAATATCTAATTAACAAAAATTAAAGAGTTGAATATTTTCTAATATAAAGCATATAAACTATCACTAACCTTACTCGATGATCATTCGTTTTCTTAAATTACAAGCCATTTAGCTAACTAACTCAATCTACCGAACGAATAGTGTTACTTTGAAAAGATAATTAATTAACATATATATTCTAATATCTCCGTAAATTAAACATGTAAGGTAGCTTGTGTGACAATTCATATTTGGTGGTTAGCTAAAAGACAACCACTAACAAATCAAATTAACACACACCAATCATTTATAAGCAAAGTAACGAAAAATATCGAGTTCTTTTATATTACACAATAAAGTTGGTACCTTTCACATCAATTTCACGGAAGCAAGTACTTTTATGTTACAATGTCTTATTCACTTCATAGCTCATCTGACACACTTTCGAGTTTCGACTATAGATCATTTTTACGCTTTCGCCACAAAACTCGGTTGATTCGATTTCAAGTTCAGTTCGACTTATATTTTCTGTTT
>NC_025696.1:3515703-3529327 GCF_000633955.1 Camelina sativa | reverse complement strand
TTTTGCTAAAATTATAAAGATTACCTTGTGATGCCCACAAAGGAAGAGCAAGATTGCAAGATCCGATTGGCAAACTAAGCTTCTGTTGTAACCTAACCACCTCAGGCCGATACAACCACCAATCTGTCTCCCTCTTCTCCAAATCATCACACCGGAAAATCTCAATCATCGGTTGACATTTGCTCCAAAACAAGACTTTGCTTTTCCATGTCCAATCCGTCTTCCCTTTCTTGGCTGCCAAGTTAGCCGCTACTAGGTTCACTTGCAATCTCAAAAGCTCTCTTCGCCACCCTTCTTCAGGGTAATTACAAGGCAGCTTCACTACTATCAAATCCAACTTCTCTAAGCTTTCGAAATCTGGCATTGGTATCTCAGGACATGTGGGAACCTCGGTTTCTTCCTCTTCATCTATCCACTCGGGGAATAAGTCTTGCCATTTGAACAGCTTAGAGACACGCTCAAAATATATGTGAACCGCTTCGCCATAATGTTTCCAATTAGTAAGATCATATTCATCCATGTTCACCATCCCTATCTTTGTTTTCCCTAACCCTCTTGATAATATCTCCTCCATGAAGCTTGGTGCCTCCAGCTTGGTTTGGTTATTAGCGGTTAGTATATCTCTCCTGTTTATTTGGTTCTCTTCAACGAGTTCTTGCATCTTCAATCCTCTCTCCACCTGATCAAATAGCAATATAAATATATAATTAGTATGATTTTGAGCATAACATTTACCCCGATATCTATCAAAGCAAAAGGTAAACTCACCTTACCTTGGGAGTGCAATCACGAAAGGAGCATCCAACAAAGGAAGCTGCGCTGCTGAAGTAGACTGATGAAGAAGGGTGGACAAAAATGGCAGTATAGAGAAGAAAAGAGAAAGCCAACAAGACTAGATTGAAGCGTATCAGTACGGATTTGGATGGTGCCATCTTCATTAGCATCTTCATTATCGTCCTCTCGTTTCTCAAAGACAAACATTTCTCTTTCATCTTCTATATATATACTCCTAAATCAAAATGTTCAAAGGTTTTAAGGGAAATTGTGTGTAGGGATTATTCTTTATATATATACGGAGCGCGTGAAGGGTAGAGAAAACTAAAATAAAAACATGGTAATTAGTACTATGTATAACAGGGTAGAGGTTGAGTTTTTGAGTAAGACGTCTAGAAGAGTTTCATTGGACGTGTGTCAAAAGATTTTCTTTACTCAAACACAAGCCTGATGGATTATTAATAAAACAAAGATTTGTCGCCAACGATTTTGGGTGGATGGGATACACATAATGACATATACGTATGCCTTAAGTTACGTATTTGCTCTCTCACCTTCAACTTCAAAATGCGGGACCAAAATTACAATGTAAAGGATACTATAGTAATAGAAAAACCACCGCATTTTCTAATTACCTAACCTACATATCACATTACCTCATCCAATGCACAACCAAAAAGGGCTTCATAAAGTTTTCTACCATCATTTAATTTGGAGATACTACTACTATCAGAACATAGACATTTTGTTACCATTCTTATGATCTATTCACAATTTTGGTAATTAACGAGGTAACTCATGAATGCGCTCTGTTACATTTGGAGAAGATGTGATCTCTGATAGAGACAATACAGCAACTTAACATAAATAAAATTTAAGTGGTAGTCATAGCTCAATTGAATAAAAGGAAATATTATCGAAGGAACATAATAATATATATTTTCCACGATTTGGTGATCTTTTAATATATATATATATATATATATATATATATATATATTATTAAAAATAAATGTTGTTACAAATCTATATATACATTTTTTGGAGACATTTATGAAATAAATCATCAAGTCAAACCTATTTACAATTATGTCATTGGTATTAAAGTTTACAATTATTTTTTACTTTAAATAATATCAAATTCAGAATCAAATTGAAGAAGATTTTCTCCTATTCAAATTTTCGAAAATACTGGACCAACACCCATTAGCATTAAATATTTTCTATTTAATTAATCCATTTACTAAAAAACTGTACTAAATATTAACACAATTGATTAACCGTAGACAATAATAACAGCCTAGATTTCCGATTAAACTTCTTGATTTAATAAAAATTTACAAAAAAACACTCTACCATTTTAATCGACTTGCACAACTATAAATATAAAAGTGTTAAATGATATAGAGATAAAACAACAAAAATTAAAAAATCAAATTATAGTATACTCAGATACTTATAAAACCCTAGAATATATCATGTAATACTATTATCTTTACATTGTAAATGAAAAAGAAAAATCACAAAAGTATATTTGTTGACTAAATTAAATTTTATGAATAATAAGGATATCTTAACTATATAATACACCACTAAATGTTGATAATGAAAGTTGTACACTACATAATAGATTGATGTAAAACTATAGTAAATTTGAAAAATACAAAAGATAGTATTTACATATATAGTTAATATAATAAATAAATTCAATATTGCTTTTCTAAACAAAAATATAGCCCCCAGGGTGAATATCTAGTTTATTCACAAAACCTTTACCAACTGCAACTTTTGAAAATTTGGTACAAAAGATAATAATGATGCTTCTAAGAACTTTTATGGGGTAAATGGAACATGCTTATTGGGGGAAAACGTCAAATAAACTTCTACTCCTTTTATTTTGCTTTTAAAATATATATTTTTTTCAAATCTTTATGATTTGTGAAGTGTCCAAAACCTGTCAGAAAAACGGCCTATTCCCCCATAAACTATATTACTTTATCGCATTCATACACAAGACTTTCATCTGTACCTATTCCTCCATGAACTACAACAAAATTTGAATATCCTACACAAACTATATAAATCCGGTTAAAATCCACAAATCGTATGACGGTGTTACTGTGCCGTTAACTAGATGATGATTAGGATGCCACGTGGAGTTACAAAACGACATCGTTTTGTTTTCCTGATAAAAAAATCAAAAATATAAGATTAAACATAACAAAGTTAAAATTTGAAGCCATGACCTCCAATGCACCACTAGCTAACAGAAAACCAACTGATCCACACTTAACATTTGTTGTTAACTCAGCAGTATAAATATATATATATATATATATATATATATTGGACGACGCAAGAATCAAAAAGATTCCTTTTCGCCATTTTTACCTTCTCTTTTCCGATAAACTGTGGTCCATGGCTTCTTCATCATTTTTCATGGATTTCAAAAACTGGGATTTCTTTGGTAGATTAGATCGAATTAATATCTCTTATCCGATCTTTAATAGCTCAACTTGATTTTTGTTAAAGGGAAACAAAAATAAAAATTGAGATTAAAATTGAATTGGGTGATATATATCTCAGTTCATGACTCTCTGATTTGAAATTAACTGCAATTAGGGTTGGATTTGAGAATCCCCCCTTACTCATCTAGTCGACTGGCTGAAAATATCCAAAAGCAACAAAGGGAATGGAAAGGTGCACATGAAAGGAGCTTAAAACCAAAACATAGACATCAAGAAACAATCTTGAAATTAAGACAACGAAACCGATAGATCCAAACGAAAATTTGGAGGAGAAGCCAAGCCACACAAAGCAGCAAGTAGAGCCGACAACGAAGCAGCAAGAGCCGACAACAAGTTTATATAAATATATATCCGTTTGCAAATACAACAAATATTTCAGTAGCTTAACTGGTATAAGTCTATCTCATGGAATCAGAGGTGAGTGGTTCAATCCACGGTTTTGCTATTTTTTTCAAAAAATGTGTTTTGTCCTAAAATATACAAAACGACGTCGTTTTGTAGCTCCACGTGGCATCCTAATCATCGTCTAGTTAACGGCATAGTAACACCGTTATACGATTTGTGGGTTTTAACCGGATTTATATAGTTCGTGTAGGATATTCAAATTTTGTTGTAGTTCATGGAGGAATGGGCACAGATGAAAGTCTTGTGTATGAATACGATAAAGTAACATAGTTTATGGGGGAATAGGCCGTTTTCTCAAAACCTGTCCAACCTTGTTTGGTGATAGTTGACGGCAAAGTGTGCTTCTCTAAAGAGTGTCTTGAGGGCGATTTGGATATGTATCCCGCTTCTATTGAGTAAGCTTTTCTCTGGCTTTGCTTAATATTATTACACTCTTTCGTCCCGTGTCTTAATTTTGAATCAATCAGTAAGTTTAGATCGTAATCTAGGATGATACTTGGCTCTAATTTTTGTGATTTTGCTCTTAATATTCTTGTTGTCTTGATCATAAGTATGTATAACTGATTGGACTTCAGCTTTCGTAATATGAGATATTCAAAAATATACTACGTGAACATCCAGAATCCACTTTGCTATGGGCCTAAATTTTGAATTGAAAAAACTCGTTACTCGTAATACAATTTTTTTTTTTTTTTTTTGGGCAAATTCGTAATACAATTTATTAGTTGGTATATTAGTTGATACAAGAGAGAGAGGCAAAATCGTCAGAATGAAAAATGCGACGGAGGAAGTCAAGCAAGCAACATGTTTAGTTCTCATGTCAACATCGCTTACTTACGCTTACAGAAAGGATCAATGCTTTTCAAACAACCTCTCATCTCCTTTTCTTATTCTTACTTCAATTTTTTTTTCGTCTCAATCAGACTATCATAGATTATTAAGCTGAGATGTCACAGGGATTATGATGAGAAAGAAAGAAAGAAGGAAAATGAAAATAAGGAATGGTCAGACATCATAGTTTTATAAATTATAATCATCGTATGTCAACCAAATTTAATGAATCATTAACCTAAACCAACATACCCCATTTAGGTGCCTCAACCTCTTTTGATTAAAATTATGTAGGCTGTTTTAATCTTATGAAAGATAGATTACACCTTGATTTTTTATACGGTTTGGTATGAAAGATCCATGAATATACACGTTTATATGTGCTAAGTGGTTAAAGAAAAACCAAGTTATTTGAACTGTGTGGAGGGAGCTCTTTGGGTAAATGATAATATTGCAAAAACTCAAAAGAAGCTGTTCTTATCAAGTAAAAAAAAATACACACTGTGTCGTCTCTCATCATATTACTACTCCTTGATCACCTCCTGCATGTGTTGTGCATAACTTCTTCCCGGCGGAATGAATATTACATCTTCCCAACCTGAATTCTTCTCGCTCCTCTATACAATTATTCATTTCAAATTCTTATTAGACTACTGGTTTTTTTTTCCCATTCATACTTTTAGGATTCTTTAAACAATGAAGAAGAGTAAGTACCTCCATTTTCCTCAATACATCTTCCAGGCTCCCAACCTGCAAAAGACAAGATTAGTTCCATGTTGAAGGTAAGCGAAGTTAGCTAATATGCAACTTTGATAATGATAAAAGCTTGGAATTCATTTTAACTTATAGGTTTATCAAGGGGTGTGTACAATCTGAATTCCCCTCTTTCTACAGTTTTCTAATACTTTACCTTTTCCCTCGTTGTTCATCTGATAACATGGTGTTATATGAAGTGAAAGCATAGGATTGCAAAACAAGGAAGCAACATAAATGATAGAAATTACATAAGATGCCAATGCAACTACTTGCTACTCCCACTTTTTAGTATCTAGTAAACCACATGTTTTTATATCAAGGTGTTTCTATCTTAAGTGGCCTATCTAAAATACAATGTAAGTAGGAATCATTACCATAATTTGTTGATCTCCTCTTGATGCTCTCGTATATTTGGAAAGTTCCCTCTCTATATCTTCCTGAAAGTGGTCACGGCAGAACTTGATTCTCAGCAAAAGTAAAGCAATAACTACCTTCCTCTGTTTTGGCTTTTGAGAGATCTAGTATAAGTATTCTCTGATGTGCAAGAAGAAACTAACCAACCTTACTGAAATATACAGGGAAGTAACGTCTATTCTTTTTCCTCACAACAAGAAGCTCAGACTGCAGAGAAGGAAATTACAAGAGAAAACAAAACAAAAAGACCAAAACATAAGGAATCTGTATTGGTAAAGTATAGAGAAACACAGAAAACATGTAGAGCAATTTACATACCTGGAAAACAGGAACTCCATCAAACCCATTCTTATTACCTGAGGATTTGAGCTGGGACGCAAGAAAAAATATAGCTTTAGAATAAGATTGAAATGAAAAAAAGAGGTGATTGAGAACTGTACGATTGAAAAGCTTTTTAGCATGAGCCAACCTCCAATGCATTCTTTATTTGGATTGGATCTGGCAAGAAACGAAATGAAATTCCTTCAACTTTTAACAAGTACACCTGTCAATCAAAACCATTCTCTTTTAAACTTCAGTGATATGAATGTAGGTACAAGGATCATTCTATAACATACAAATTTACCCTAATGTAGGTTTAAGTTCCAAGCCAAATATTAAACCGATAATAATCATGCAAACCACTCTTTGCATCCTTTCATGCTCTATCTCTTGAGAGAGATAACTTTTAAGAACACAATCTCGAATTCATGATTCCAAACGAGGCCCCTTCTGAGTATTTACTTACTACAGTATTACCATATTATAAACCACTAAAACGAGGCTATACATAAACAAGTTAACTTAGATTGAACCTCACAGATCACATAATCTAAGTAATAGAGAAATAGTCCCAAGAAATATCGTTTGTTTCATATGTTCCAATGTCCCTAACTAGTTGAATCAATGAATGGGTTCCACATTGTTCTAATGCAAATGAATGATCACAGGGAAAAAGGAACTACCTGGTCAAGAGTAATGGGAACAACCTTCGCATTGGTTTTCAATTCTCTTCTCCGAAGTCGCGCCTATATATATAAATCAGGGTTTATAAGAGAATTAAGAGCTCAGATACTTTCCGATTCTTTTGTGGAAGGAACAAAAGCAAGAAAAGAGGGAGAGAACCTGAGCAAGAAAAGCTTCAGCATCCTCTTGTCTAAAACAGAGCAAACCAATAGACTTGTCGCCGGTAGGATCCGAGATAAGAACGAATTCGTTGTTGGTGTTACTGACAGTGAACACCGACGTGCCAGCGAGAGCTTTAGCAACGAGAGATGGATTCAACGTCGTCGGGGTTCCAGACTTGGATTGCGAGACGGAGGCGAACGGTGGCGGAGAGAAACGTCGAGAAGCTAGGGTTTCGGCGAATCGTTTGGTGTCTTCGATTCGGGCGGAGAGGTCGGAGCTGAGTCGTGTACAGTGGTGGTGTAGGAAAGAGGAGAAGGAGAGGAACGGATTGGGTTTTACTGATGACTCCATTTTCGGATTCGCAGAAACAAAATTGAAGAAAAATAATAAAAAAAAAAACTCTGCTGAAGAAGTAACACTTTACTTAGGAAGAAGAGAGAGTGAAGAACGGGCTCAGAGTCACCTTCTGGGTTTTATTTGGGCTTTTTATTCGGCCTTTCGACATTATTTTAAGGTTAAAAGTAACAAAACCTTAATGAATGAAAATTAGTGGCCTTATTATTATATTGGGGAAAACGTCCTATTTCTCCCTCGGAACTATCATATCGTATTAGATCCACACCGAACTTTGACCTCGTTCTATAGCTCCTTCGAACTTAAGTCGTCCACCTATTTCTACCCGAATCCATAGTTCTATTGCTATTTTCTCTTCGGATTAAAACTTCTCATCTAATTCTCCATAAATTTGGTTTATACGGTTTATAATTGGTTTAATATTTGCTTAACTAACTAATAAATCCTATTAACCGGATTAAATCTTATTTCAACCCGATTTTAAAATTAAACCCATCAAACCGGATGAAGAAAGCTGAAAATTTAACCACAAAAAAATAAAGCTTAAAAACAATTGAGAAACCTTTGCATAAAACTCATTAATCTCTCGTCAGCCAAGGTAGACTAATCCTTTGGATTTTGAATTGAGGATTTCGATTATGTGGGTTATTAGATAGAAGAAGACTGGGGAAAAACTTTTGGGTCTTGTGGCAAATTGGCAATGATGTGATTTTAGCATAAAGTTTGCTGTTTTGAGAAGAAGATGGGATCTGGGCGGAGCAAATCATGTTGTGGCTCGTCTGTGGTGAGAGGAGATGATGATATCGATGTGGCTTAATCTCCTCTGTCGTCTTCTAGTGGTGGTGAAGCGGAGAAGATCAAAGAGTCTTTGTGTGGTCTTCACTCTTCTTGTCTTCACGACAATGACGATGATAATAATGATGACCAGGTCTGGGTTTTTTTTTAATGTAGTTTCGATTGTTTTATGGAATTAGGTCAAAATCATGAGTCTTGATTTCTTTAGGTGTGTAATGGATGGATAAGGAATGGTCATGGAAGTGATTCACGGCGTAGAATGGAATCAAGGAATCAAAGAGATGATTCAAATTGCTATGAAAATTGACCGATGAACAAAAATCTTAAAATTTGCCCAGAAAAAAAAAATCTGAAAACGAAAGACGTGGGTAACATCGACGACACTAGATTGGTTCATCCTTATCGACAGATTATCAAATCTCAATTGAAATGATTTTTGGTTAATTGCAATGATTTTCCAATGTACTTTTGTAATTTTGAAATCAAAATTCACAAAATAGTAATTTTTTTTTAGTTTCAAAAACCGGGTGAAGAAAAATATGTTAGACATATTGTTTACGGGTCGGGTCAAATTTTTAATGTTGTCTGGTTTGAAAAATTGGTTACATACCAGATTTGTGTCGGTTTGTTAGTAAACCGTTTAAACCAAAAAAATTGGAGAAATAGCAATAGAATTACGAATTCGGGTAGAAATAGGTGGACGACTTAAGCTCGAAGGAGCTATAGAACAAGGTCAAAGTTCGGTGTGGATTTAATACGATATGATAGTTCCGAGGGGGAAATAGGACGTTTTCCCTATTATATTTAAGTTATTAACATATGAGACCCCCAAAGTCTTCCATCGTTTTGGATTTTCATAAATGACAGAACTATAGACGAAAAAGGCCAATTCTCTCACATAAAGCTATTTTCTCTTTTCAACTTCCACAACCCACTCTAATTACATGACTTACAAAAAGCGTTGTCACTTCAAATACATGTTATATGACATATCATTTCTCCCTCCTTATAAAATAAACCAGATCAAGAAAACAATTCATTGAGAAAACAAATCAAAACATTATTGTTAAAACTCAACAAGTAAAAAAAAAATGGGGAACATTACTACTGCAACCCGAACAGTGTTACTGCTTGTCATTACAATTATAATGGCGATTGCGTATCATGGAGAAGCCATAGCATGTCCGCAGGTAAATATGTACTTAGCACAATGTTTGCCTTATCTAAAAGCTGGAGGAACTCCTTCGCCAATGTGCTGCAACGGACTTAATAGTCTAAAAGCTGCTGCTCCTGCCAAAGCCGATAGACAAGTAGCTTGCAATTGCTTGAAGAGTGTAGCTAATACAATCCCTGGTATTAATGATGATTATGCCAAACAACTACCTGCTAAATGTGGTGTTAATTTGGGGGTCCCTTTCTCTAAGACTGTGGACTGTAACAGGTAGACATTGCCAGTTTCTATTTATCTATTGCAGAGACAATGTATAATTGTGAGAGCTTCTAACTAAATAATCCTCTCTTTGATTTGTTCTGTGAACAGCATAAACTGAAGTGTGACTACCAACGGCCATGCAGCTACAATAAAGTGGATTATACTAAAAGAACAAAAGCATCATGAACAGATTAAACGGATACTCAGTATATTTATCTTCTGACCATATATTTTCTAGATGTAAATCATATATATAGTTCTTGGCAAATAACATGTGATATTCCCACATATACATTTTCCTCTTTACACTCACAGCCTCTTAAAATGCAGCTCCCACAAGCTTCTGAATTTTACCGTACTATAAAATCCGTGCAAAGATACGCAATAGATCCAAGATAAATGATTTTTGAACTTAAGGAATAGATATAACAATAGCAGTTGTGAAATTTGAGTTCTTAAGATATGATCATCCGCCTTTGCATACAAAGCGTTTTACATTTGTTTGACATACACGATTGAACCAAAGCAGTTTTCTAGTAAGAAACTAATCGATTGTGTTAAAAGTGTAAACGTGAAAGTAAAACTGTAGTCATCATATTGAACAAACATTGAATCCAAGGGGAATTATTATTCTTGGAAATACCTGAAAGATGGGAAATTTTAAGTTCAGTATTGAATGACGCCCAAACTCTTCAACCAAGGGAGCATCTCCTCCAATCCTTCCTTAAGGCTTCGAGGGTTATAACCAAGATCTCTCTTAGCCTTGTCACAAGAGTATGCCCACTGATGTCTCAGCACTGTCACAGTCTGTTCATTACAAATTACTACGACTTAAAGATTATAATTATACCAAATAAGATAACCTATAATATATGTTGGCAACTAATGAATGCAATTGAAAACTCACCGGAGGACTGATAAGTGGAAGCTTTCCTGTAACCCGAGAGATTAAAACAGATACCCATCCGTATGCGTTGATTGCCCATAATGGAATGCTAAAGTTTGGCTTCTTGGTTCCAGTAATCAGTGCAGCCATATCAAAGACAAGCTTGAAAGAAGCATTTTCCCCAGTGAGTAAGTATCTCTCAGCAAGCCTACCTTTTTCCATTGCAGCAATCTGACCCTCCACAACATCATCAACATGGCTGAAGGAGTATCTATCATTCCCAGGGCCAATATATCCAGGTAATCTCCCGTTAAAGCGTTCGATTAACTAGAAGAACAACACTAGGTTAGTCTAACCAATGCAACTCTAATCAGCAAAAAGGAAGAGATTGAAGAAACGTAGAGAGAATTATACCAATCTAGCAACCATATTGCCTGTAGTGAGCTTGCCAGGACCATAGATAACACCAGGATAAAGCAAAATTATGGGAAGACCTTCAGAAGCAGCATTCAAAGCAATCTTATCAGCAGTAGCCTTGGATCTCTCATACTCCGTGCAGAAAAATTTCTCACTATGAACCTTATCACAAGACCAGAAGCAAATTATAATCGAATCAAATCAAATCAAACTAAAACACAGAAGGAACAAAATCTTGAAATTAGAGTTAACATACTTGAGTCTCATCAGCAACAGATCCATCAGTAGAACCAAGAGCGAAGAAGGAAGAAGTGTAGATAACCTTCTGCACGGTCTTCGTCTTCTTAACTGCTTCCAAGACGTTCTTCAGTCCACCAACGTTGACCTAAGCTTCAAAATCACCAGAACTCATGATCTCTCCAATTCTCACTCGCAATAGACTTTAAAAACGTGGAACAAAAGAAAGCTTACTGAGACGAATCGAGATGGATCAGGAAGCCAAGGCTCAACTAAAGCCGCAGCGTGGAAAACAATATCGCAACCGGAGCAAGCATCTGCTAGTGAACGGTAGTCCGTAACGTCTCCGTAAGCGAGCTCTACTTCTGGAGGTAGATCGGAGAGGTCGCTGGTGCGACGGACTAAGGCGCGTATAGAGTGGCCGCGACGGTGGAGAGCGTGGCAGAGTCGTGCGCCTAAGTAACCAGTAGAGCCGGTGACCAGTATTTTCATTTTTTATCTTTTTGGAAAACTCAACTTTTATTTTACATAATACTAAAATCTAGTAGTATAAGACGCTTTTATACCCAACACCACACGTATTGAGTAAAAATAGTAAAATGTCAAAAAGGGAGGTTTTGGTTGTATAATTAAATGAGCACATAAAAATAAAAAATAAAAATAAAAAAATAAGAAATTAAATAAAGCTCTGTCTCTCTCTCTATCTATCTTTTATCTTCCCCGATTTGCTTTTTCCGGCGGAAGAAATCGAAATCGAAATCGAATCTTCTTCTTTATAAGTGTGTGTGTGTCCGATTTGAAGCAGAGGAGAGAGAGTGTTGTTAGTAGTAGTAGTAGTAGTGAGTAATTTGAAGCTGAGATCTTGAGAATGGTGGGATGACGGCGGAGTGGAGATGGCGAGGGGAGGAGGAGAATGGATCACCACCGGAGGAGGAGGAGGAGGAGCTGGAGTTCTCTCTTTCAAAAGAATCACTCTACTCGTTTGCTTTTTCAACATTCTCATCGCTCTCTTTGTTCTTCGCTTTCTCTATTCTTCTTCTCTCCACATCTATTCCAATAACGATTATGGTGCGTCCTTCTTTTATTTTTCCTGATGTTCTTCCTCCGATTGATTCGTTATCATGATAGATTTTAGTCGTAGTATCTGATGCAGAGCTCTTGTGGTTTGTTCTTTTTATCTAGTTGTTAAGTACACAGCAGATGAGATTAGGAAAATGGAGGAATCTATTCGGATTCGAAGATCAAAAGAACCTACCGAGCTTGTTCAATTGGTATGGTCTCTACTACTGCCTTTTGTTGTGGAATTTGAAAAGTTTCTGTTTCCTCAGATAGATGAATTTGATTGATTTCTCAATATGTTACCATTATAGGTGAAGAAGCTGAAACATGAGGTCGCCGTTGCACAATCAAATACTGAACTGTCTCCTAATGTTAAACACAAACTAGTTGATGAGATCCTGCAGCGTTTGAAAAGCTTAGAGGAGCAGTCGAATGTTACCCAGCTCAGAGGTTTTGTGCTAATCCTCCCTACATAAGAACAAAGGGATCTCTCTGTTTTTGCTACTATACTTTCAGAATCAGTGTCAAATATAAAAGTCATTTATTTTCAAACTGCCACAAAACTTACAATTTATGACTTTTGCTGATCAATTATCTGCTAAGGATCTGTCATCTTCCTAAATTTGATTGTAATTTGTCTTATTACCTGTGAAAGATCAAGAACTCAGTTTAGTAAAGCATTTATGTGGAAGTGGAATATAGCTCAATCTTTCTATGTTCTTTAGATTTAGCTTACTTAACAGTTTTATATGTCTTAACACGCCTCTCTAATTCCTTTCTATTTCGTCAGAAAAATATGCTCAAGAATTTCATACTGTCATGATATCCAACTTGTGAAGAGTTATATTTGTCATTATATTCACTTTACTTGAATAACTCTTAAAATTTATTGATGTACTGACAAGGCTAATGAGCCATATGTGTTTTATTCATAGTTATTTACAAGAGTAATAGGAATAAGGTGGAAGGTAGGATTGGGTTAATTTGTTTTGTTAGAGAGGTGACAAAGTCCTAACTCCTAGAAAACTAGACTTTGAGACACTGGATTGCTTTTTGATGCTTCAACTTGAGTTATAAAAAGCTCTGTTTTCTCTTGTGGTGTTAGTAATGCATGTTGACTTGTTCCTGTTATCTCATTACCATAGTTATCTTTTGGCACATTCATGTCATCCCTGTATTGAACCTTAATACCTTCTTATCTTCATTTGGCGAACAGAAACTGTAGAAATGTGGCGCAGTGAGAAGTTGAAGGAAGTTAAAGAGCTGATTCAAGGACAAAATGGGGTAAAATCCACCCTCATATTAGAGGAAGCAGGTATTTTTCTTTAGAGAGATTACTGAGTTTCTCAACTTGAGAGCCAAGATTCATTTTATGAGATCCTCCGGATAATCTATCATTGTTTTGTATAATTAGAGGGAAAATTCTTTTGTTCTGTAAATATCTAGGGATGCTTGTAAGAGCTTTGGAGATGGAGTGGGATGTGCTGTCTGAAGAGATCGGTTTCTGGTTACCTGCTGAGGTTATAAATGAAGAACACGATGATAAACCTGAAGGAGAGGAAGAGCCTG
>NC_025696.1:3505207-3515011 GCF_000633955.1 Camelina sativa | reverse complement strand
CCTGTATTGAACCTTAATACCTTCTTATCTTCATTTGGCGAACAGAAACTGTAGAAATGTGGCGCAGTGAGAAGTTGAAGGAAGTTAAAGAGCTGATTCAAGGACAAAATGGGGTAAAATCCACCCTCATATTAGAGGAAGCAGGTATTTTTCTTTAGAGAGATTACTGAGTTTCTCAACTTGAGAGCCAAGATTCATTTTATGAGATCCTCCGGATAATCTATCATTGTTTTGTATAATTAGAGGGAAAATTCTTTTGTTCTGTAAATATCTAGGGATGCTTGTAAGAGCTTTGGAGATGGAGTGGGATGTGCTGTCTGAAGAGATCGGTTTCTGGTTACCTGCTGAGGTTATAAATGAAGAACACGATGATAAACCTGAAGGAGAGGAAGAGCCTGGTAATAGTTCTTTAAATTTTTATTTTTATTCGTGATCTCTGTTTTTGCAGTTATTTGGGTGGAAAAGTGTGCTGACACTGGCGGATTAAAAACTCATGAGGTTTCACATTTTTTTCCTTACAGAGGAGATATTAGCAGGCAGACCAGTGCCAGCTGTATGTAATGCAGAGCTTCACACAGATTATGGTGGTGCTGCAGTGAGATGGGGACTTACACATCATAAAGAGAGTGCAGCTGATTGTTGCCAGGCTTGCTTAGACCAGGCAAGACGTGCGAAACCTGGAGAAACAAGATGCAATATTTGGGTTTATTGCCCATCTGAGTTTGGTTGCTTCTCTCCAGATATTTATGAGCATAAACATCAGGAATGTTGGCTTAAATACGTAAGAACTTACCTCGTTCACTTACTACTATTTTACCCAGTTCTCAGTTTCCTTGAGATATTACTCGTCCAAGTTGGATTGAAAGCTTGTCTGATACAAATCATGTCTCTATGTGAATTGCAGGCAGAGAAGCCAAAACAGAATTTTAAAGACAGATATTCTGAGACATACAGAAACAACCACCCAAAAGCGCCTTCTATAGTTCCATGGGTATCAGGTGTTGTAACGGCTGCTTGAGCAAAACCCATGTGGACAGATTGATGGGGCAAATAGTTAGTTTTGGTTTTTTTCTCAGTTGTGTTACTATTTTGAGAGTCTTGGAACTTGGAGTACCATACCAAAGATGCTAACATCTTTGGCCAAATGTATACGTACGAGAATAGAATATTTTGTTGTTTTTGTTGATCGTGTTTAAAAACACTTGTGGCTTACCAAAAAAACACATGGTCCAAGTTGAATATGGTTTAAGAAATCATGTTTTTGTCCAAGCTTGTTCGATTTTCTTATTGTGGATAAAAAAAAACTATTTATAGGCATCGATCAAATGACTGTCTCCAGTTCTGACAATGAGTTATGATGAGGTAAATATCAGAGTCAGGTTGTATACAACACAATCTTAACAGAGCGACTTGATTATTAGGAGAATATATTTGTTAGTTTTCTTGTGATTTAGTTAGGGTCAAATGCTTATGTCTGGTCTGTAAAGTCTATTATGTTAACATGACATTACAATTTATAAAATGAATGAAAAAAAATAGGAACTAGAAAAACGGAGGGAAAAGAGAAAAAGAGAGGTGTTCATCATCTTTTTCTAATTACAGACTTTCTTCTAAATCCAGTGTGTACCTCTCTTTTCTTGTCTAAAAATAAACTTCTTAATCCAAAAATCAATAACATTCCCTTCTACTTTCTTCGTTTTTCCTTTTCCTTTTGTAAGCTCTTTTCATTGATTGTTTTCTTTTGGTGGCCATCTTCGTTCAATCGTTTCTCTTGTAAGTTTGGCTTTTTAGGCATCCTCCAATGGAGGATTTAAAGACAACAGAAGGAGTATCTCCTCCAGAAGATTCTACTGGGACCTCAAATGTTAGTGATAATGGTGAAATTGTAAGGCCTGATGAGTTGCAGCAACCTCAAGCAATACCAACAATACTCGAAAACAATGAAGCTATTCAACAATCATCTCAATGTGAAGATTCAACAGAAAATGGGAAAACTTATCTGGATGACACTTTTTTACCCTCAACTTTATCAAACTCTCAAGTAGAAGAAACACAAGATTCTCAAACTACTCATGCTCTTGTTTCTCCGTCTGTTGATATTGTTCTGCCTCGCGTAAACACCACGTATGGAGCAGAGCGCACAACAAGAAATGGATTGTCTCCAAGATCTCTGTCCCCAAGATGCATTGGATCTCCAAGAGCACTCCTGTCTCCGAGGTTTGCAGGATCAACATCACCACTGAGCAATGGAACACCAAGAAGTATGGATTCTTATAGAGACTCAATTGATACAGCATCACCTTTTGAATCTGTTAAAGAAGCCGTCTCAAAATTTGGCGGGATTACTGATTGGAAAGCACATAGAATGCAAGTATTAGAGGTACATTTACTTGTGTCTATATATACATATCTGAATTATTTGCCTTTGTGGTGGCCTAGAGTTGTGCTCACTGTTTCTGGTTGCAGCGACGCAAGTTTGTGGAACAAGAGCTCGACAAGATCCAGGACGAGATTCCTGAATACAAAAAGAAATCAGAGATGGTCGAGATGTCAAAAATGCAAGCGGTTGAAGAGCTAGAGAGCACAAAGAGACTCATAGAAGAGTTGAAGCTTAATCTTGACAAAGCAGAAACAGAAGAACGACAGGCAAAGCAGGACTCTGAGCTTGCCAAGATGAGAGTTGAAGAGATGGAACAAGGAATTGCTGATGAAGCTAGTGTTGCAGCTAAAGCACAGCTTGAAGTGGCTAAGGCAAGACATACATCCGCAATTTCAGAATTGGAATCTGTCAAGGAAGAGCTACAAAATATTCAAAACGAGTATGATGCTTTGGTAAAAGAAAAAGAGTTGGCTGTGAAGGAAGCCGAAGAAGCGGTTCTTGCTTCTAAAGAAGTTGAGAAGAAAGTTGAAGAACACACTATAGAGTTGATAGCTACAAAGGAATCACTGGAATGTGCGCATTCTTCTCATTTGGAGGCGGAAGAACTCAAGTTTGGAGCAGCCATGTTGCGTGATCAGGAGACTCATCGGTGGGAGAAAGAGCTAAAACAAGCAGAAGAGGAACTCCAAAGACTTAAGCAGCATATAGTTTCTACAAAGGAACTTAAAGTGAAACTTGAATGTGCTTCAGCCTTGCTGCTTGATTTGAAGAAAGAATTGGCAGATCATATGGAATCATCCCAGTTGAAGGAGGAAACAGGTTCCTCCGTAGCAAACAGTGAGATTTTAATACAGGAAAAAACCAATACAGATATACAAAAGGCTGTTGCTTCTGCAAAGAAGGAACTTGAAGAAGTGAATGCAAATGTAGAGAAAGCAACTTCTGAAGTGAATTGCTTAAAGGTAGCATCCTCTTCCTTGAGATTGGAAATTGAGAAAGAGAAATCAGCACTTGACTCAATCAAACAAAGAGAAGGGATGGCATCAATAACGGTTGCTTCACTAGATGCTGAGATAGACATAACGAGGTCCGAAATAGCTTTGGTTGTGTCCAAGGAAAAAGAAGCCAGAGAAGAAATGGTTGAGCTACCAAAGCAACTGCTACAAGCAAGTCAAGAGGCTGATGAAGCGAAATCATTCGCTGAACTTGCTCGTGAAGAGCTAAGAAAGTCTCAAGAAGAAGCAGAGCAAGCAAAGGCTGGAGCAAGTACAATGGAAAGCAGATTAATTGCAGCGCAGAAAGAAATTGAGGCTATTAAAGCTTCAGAGAGGCTGGCTTTAGCTGCCATCAAGGCCTTGCAAGAGAGTGAATCTAGTGCAAGGGACAATGCTGTTGATTCTCCGAGAACCGTTACACTGACAATAGAGGAGTACTATGAGCTTAGCAAGCGTGCTCATGAGGATGAAGAAGAAGCCAACGCAAGAGTTGCAGCAGCGGTTTCTGAGTTGGAGGAAGCAAAAGAAACAGAAAAGAGAAACTTGGAGAAGTTGGATGAAGTAAACAAAGAGATGATTGAAAGAAAGGAAACACTTGCAGGAGCAATGGACAAGGCTGAGAAGGCTAAAGAAGGGAAGTTGGGTGTAGAACAAGAGCTGAGAAAATGGAGGGAAGAACATGAAAAAAAGAGAAAGACTGGCGATAATGAAGTGAACATAGAAAAAAGTCACGAAAGTAGCATTGAAGGGTCCAAGGAGAAAGAAGCTGAGACTAATGAGTCAAACAGAACAGAAACAGATCCAGTCCCACAAGCTACTCCTGGAAAGAAAAAGAAGAAACTTTTCCCAAGATTTTTTATGTTCTTGATGAAGAAGAAGTCACATAAGTGAGTTCGATGTGATTGGTTGTGAAAAATCTGTAATGTATAAATCTATACTATAATAGAAGATTTAAAGCTTCCTCAGTGTAAACATGTCTGAAACCCAACAAGACCAAGGTTTGTTTATGTGATATGAGTTAGTCAATGAATCAAATAATACATAGTTGCCAATTGAAACATGGAAAAAAGTTGAGCACCTTCCTAGCAATTTTTTTCCCAATAACATTCACAGACCTGTTAATTCGAGTGAATTGGATAAGCTTTCTTCATTCTACAACATCTTTCAATTAAAAAGAAAAACCGAAACGTCTACAATACGATCTTAAAAAGTCAAACCAATGAAACTTAGCAACATCATCAGGTGTCTTTTCTCTGAATCTAACAGCGTACTAAGAGGCAGAACATTGAAATTTCACATGGTTACAAACAGACTAAAATTCAGATTAAGTAAACTTGTGGTCCATCACTTGCCTGTATCACCGCTTGCTGGACAAGCTGAAAGAGCTAACCTTCATGGGAGTTGCAATGACCAAAGGCGCTTCAGGTGAACCAGAGATTGCGAAGTTGTCATTCATGAAGCGACTGTCGACGATAGATTCATTTCGAAGGACTATCTTGTAGCAGTAGCATTTCTTCAGCCCTTCCTGGTCATTGTAGCATTCATGAGATCCATTCTTCACTTGCTGAAAGTTCCATATCACACTGAACTTTCCAACAGTTGCTACCACATGACGCTCCTGTTTCCCATCCTCCGTGACCTATATATCAAATTTTTCAACAAGTAAAGATAGATAAAAAGAGTCAGGAATCAACTATTAGTAAAAAGTCATTTCACTAGAAGAATGATTCTACACTAGTAAAAGTCCCTTTATCAAAAATCAAGGTTGAAACACACAACAAGACAACTGAGGAATACTTTGAAATGTAAAAATTGAAAATTGTGCCATATTGAAAAAGACAAACAGTTTGTGATGCAGCAGACTAGACATTTTCAACTGAAGAAAGAAAGAAATCGCATAGACAACTCGGGTTTTGGGGGTGCAAGAAACATTCAGGCATCAATATGTTTGTCTTCCAGAAAAATCTTAGACTTCAAAATTACGTGAACTACTATGAGCAAAACATGAAAAATTTCAGGAATGTCACTTTGTCAGCATGAATATAAACTGCAACTAGAGTTTTGCTTACCCAAGAAAACTGAGCATTGCGGAACTTGTTGTCAGCTCCAGCTAAATGGGCATCAAGAGGTCTCAACTTAAGCAACCTTGGTGCGGCAATCTTATTTCCCATGCGGCCCTCAAAGCCGGTCTTTGTTTTGCCACTTTTATCAGTGAAAACGGCACAAATGACAATCAAATATGTGTCAGTTGTACCAACTATCCATTTCCCATCAAATGTAGCATCCACATGAGTAACAGGTGCACCAAGTCCAGGGAAAGCCGTCTTTGCCTGCCTCATAGTGTTGCTAGAGTAAAGTCTAATCTTTCCATCAAGAGAGCCAACAACAATTGAGCCATCACCAGTAGTCGCAAAGCACTGGAAGTTAGTCCCTCTAGAAAACTGATGCCCCTGAGCCCAATTCAAGACAGGAGTATTCGCAGTAGCAAGATCCTGTACCATTCCATACCGGTCACGCATATCCCACCTGCAAAGCCTATTGTTATCCAAACCAAGAAACGTTGACGCAGACGGGTCCAATTGAGCACCTTTACCATCATTAGTAATATCACTCATAGAGATATCCACACCATCTTTCTCAAACTTCCACTCAGAAATAACCTTCCCAGTCTCAATATCAAGCTGATGAATCCCTCGTGAATGAGGCGTTTGACTCATAGGACTCATGAGAAGCATATTAGTCTCAGCTCTCATGAGAAGAGCCTTCTTGGGAGCAGAGGAATGAGCCCGACCATAACCAGGCTCAAAGTTAACACAAACACCTTTCCCTTGAATCCCTTGCCTCATGTTCTTAAAAACCTGAATACCAGAATCTCCAACAAGAAAACTATTATCCAAAGCACCTAAAGCTAAGCTATGTATACCCTCACTTGTAGCTTCCTCAAAGGCTTCAGTCAAATCCTGTGTATCTCTCGCCGGAGTTGTTGCAGATCCTCCTCCTGGACTTTGAAGCAATATATCATCAGCATCTTCCCACATTGAATCATCAGCAGCTTCAGGATTAGCCCAACCAATGAAATCTTTCCCGTAGATCTTTGCCTTATTGGCTTCATTCATCTCAACTCCATGATTGTTCTCAAACAAGCAATTGTTATAACTGCTCACAAATGATGAGAAGTCTTCTCCGCTTGAGAATTTCATAGCCCAAACAGCTTTAGCTACGAAATCAACACGGCGTTGATCTTTATAAGCTTTCAATTGCATCTCATCAGAGACTTTTTCACGGATCTTGCTTCCGATTTTCAAAACCCACCATTCGTTTTCCACATCTCCGTTCACATCGTCGTCGTCTTCATCATCATCTTCATCTCCTTTTTTGTCGGTCTTAACGAAACAGTAAGCAGTTAATTTCTCAGCAGTGATCCATTTGGCTTTGGGTGTGTTCCCATTGATGTAACGGAAAAGGCGAGCTGAGTTCTGGGTAGACGAAGGGGCTTGCGTCGTCGATGGGTATTTCAGTTTCAGGGCTTTGAGTTTCGCCTCGACGTCGTCTAGTGATGAAGAAGGAGATTTAGAGCCACCGGAGGAAGAAATGAATAACGTATCGTCCTTGGAGTCTTGGAACTTGTCTTCCTCTTCTTCGGCTTCTCTGCCTTCTTCGTATTCTTCATACTCATCTTCCTCATCTGAGGAACAGATCTCTAGATCTTCATGGCTGTGAGCTGCTCCCATATCGAAAGAATCTTAGTGGGAAATGGAAAAAGCTAGAGAGAGAGAGAATCTGGAAACAACGGCAATGAGATTGAAAACGAGAGGGTGGGAAACTGAAGAAGAAGAAGACGAAGAGCGCAAGTTCGAATTTTGAAAAAATTAGGGTTTTCTCAAAAGCATGTAGAGACAAGACAAGGTTGAATGTAAAAACCGGCTATAGCCAGTAAGTACCTGCAGAGTAGTACTATTAAAATACCGGCTACAGCAAGTTGAAACTTCGATGATTTGGTTGGTTCAGTTCAAATTCAAAATAAATTGCTGGTCCGATTTTTTGTGGTACGGTTATGTTTTTAATTTTTAAATATTTGTAGGCGTATAAAACAGTGCCGTTTTACTCTGAGTACAATACGTTATCGTTTGATGTTCATAACGTAATACGTTACCGTTTTGATATTGATACCGTAATACGTTACCGTTTTGATGTTGATATCGTAATACGTTAACTAACGCACACTTTTTTTAATTAGTCGGGAGAGAAGAAGTGAAATTGGGACAGAGGATCCAACCACGCGACTGAAACCTAGATCCCAATTATCTCCGGTTTCTTCACTTCACTGTCTCCTCCGTTGTTAGGGTTTCTCAGGTCTATTCCTTGCTCTCTCTCTCTCTCGATCTTATTGCTTGGTTTCCACATTAATTTGTTTTTGTTGCTGAGAAGATGAATTTGATTTCTGATTTGTATATCGAATTACTCGAAATTGATTCATTGAAAATAGGAAGCTTGTTTTTTTCTTTTTCTTTTCTGGGTTTGTTAATAAAATGTATAAACTTTGAGAGTTGAGTTTCCTTAATCTGGTTATCAACAATTTGAGATTTACCTTTGATTCTTAAAGAACTCAACTTTAGCTCTTTGAGGTGTTAATTTGCAACAGACATGTGATGTACATTAGTGTTCAGTTACCATGTCCTGTGATCACCCTTGTTCTGTAAAGCTCGTAAAGACTTGAGCTTTATTTTTTTTTAAGGTTGCTTACTTGAGTTTTTTGGTGTGATGCAGGTTCACATTCTTTTCGAAAGCTTATGCATTTCATATATTCGCTTGTATGCGACAAGGCTTAGTGGTTATATATATCTAATCTGAAGGAACTCTTCTCTTATCATGGAGACTCTATGGACTCTTTTGTATCTTCTAGAACCTGCACCAGCCACCCTCATTGTCACAGCTGTCACTGTGACTTTTGCATCCGCTTTCCGTGCACTTAACTATGGCAAAGAAATGGAGAGAAATCGTGACTTCCCTGAAGCTTCCATTACTCTAGATAGCTCCCAGGCCTTGATGATCCCAGTAATGAGCTCTTGCAGTTTGCTTCTCATGTTCTATTTGTTCTCTTCTGTTTCTCAGCTCCTCACTGCGTTTACAGCCATTGCTTCTGTTTCATCTCTCTTCTATTGGTTATCGCCATATGCTGTATATATTAAGACGCAGCTTGGTCTGTCTGATCCCTTTGTCTCACGCTGCTGCTCGAAGTCGTTTACAAGAATCCAAGGATTGCTGCTTGTGGCTTGTGCTGTGACAGTTGTGGCATGGCTCATCTCTGGCCATTGGGTGCTGAACAATTTGCTTGGGATCTCCATTTGTATTGCGTTTGTCAGCCATGTTCGTCTGCCCAATATCAAAATATGTGCTATGCTTCTCGTGTGTCTCTTTGTATACGACATATTCTGGGTTTTCTTCTCTGAAAGATTCTTTGGTGCTAACGTTATGGTAACTGTGGCAACCCAGCAAGCATCAAACCCAGTTCACACTGTAGCTAACAGTTTGAATCTTCCTGGACTTCAATTGATCACTAAGAAACTGGAACTGCCAGTGAAAATTGTGTTTCCTCGGAACCTATTGGGAGGTGTAGTGCCCGGTGTGAGTGCCTCAGATTTCATGATGCTTGGTCTTGGTGACATGGTACATACTAAACCCTTCTTTGAATTTTCAGATTGGCGTGTCTTTATATGTGTACCAACTGTAAGAAATATTCTTCGTCAGATTATAGTTTTAACTGTTTTATTATATTGTTCCAGGCTATCCCCGCAATGCTTTTGGCTTTGATCCTCTGTTTTGACCATCGAAAAACCAGAGATGTGGTGAATATATTTGATCTAAAATCTTCCAAGGGACACAAATACATATGGTATGCACTTCCTGGATACGCCATTGGCTTGGTGGCGGCTCTAGCAGCAGGTGTATTGACCCATTCACCTCAACCAGCTCTACTTTATCTGGTAATATATCTCCATCTTTTGAACTTCTTTGTTCCTCTGGTGTTACATGAAAAGTATATATTTTACATGTATCTGTGCACAGCAGATTATAAGCAGCACTTGATTCAACCGAAAGTTTGTTGATAGTACCTTTCTAGTTCCAATCCAATGTTTGTCCTAAGTTTGTTGATAGTACCTTTCTAGTTCCAATCCATTGTCATTTTTGTATATTTTTATAAGCTCAATTAGTATGAAGTGAGTGTGTGATGTTTAATCTGTTTTCGATGTGGGGTATATACAGGTACCATCGACATTAGGACCGGTGATCTTCATGTCTTGGCGGAGAAAGGATCTTGCGGAGCTGTGGGAAGGTCCTGCGTCATCCAATCCCACTGAGAAATCTCATGAAATAGAGATATGAGTTTATATATCAATCAAAGATTATTCAGAAACCTAAACTTTAAAA
>NC_025696.1:3453173-3504989 GCF_000633955.1 Camelina sativa | reverse complement strand
AACAAAGACTGTTTAGTAGGAATGATATCAGATCAAGAGTTCTTGTATTCTTAAGTTGACAAAAAACAAAAATCAAAATCAAAACAACAAAGGAAATAGTCGACCAGAGGGAGATGTTGTCTTCATGTCCCCTCATTTGTTTGCCTTACACATATCTTACATACAACCAAAATATTAAGTTCTTTCTTCAAAAGTTGATCCTTTTCTTATTATTAGAGACTAATACCGATGGTAAAAAAGTAGGTGTTAATGTTGAGCTTAATATTTAAATTATGTCAAGGTTTAAGTGTGTATACCAATTACACAAGTTTAGTATAATTTATTTTCCACTTAAATTCTTAGAACTTTTCACTTTCTCTATAAAACTAAAACCCACTAAGATTAATTAACAATAAACATTTGATGCTAAGCCTCTTGGTTCTGCTTCTATTGCTCATGTACTACATTCTCTATCACTCAATAGTTTGAAAACCTATGCAGAGTATTATTTATTACCTTGTACGCTTATATACAGTCAGATTAAGATTATGGTATGGTTAAAGTAAGTCTCACCATATCTTTTCACTTTCTTCTTTGCTTCTGTTTAGGTACATAGAGCAAGAGTAAAGGGTGACAAAAGGGATGTTGTTGTAAAGGTGAGATATAATCAGGAGAGTACTACTGAAATCTTCTTAACCTGCTTTCAATTAATTTCTGAATATGCTACTACATGTTTTAGGTACAAACATCCTGGAGTGGAGAAGTTGATGATGATAGATATAAGAAACTTGCAACTATTTGCATTGTACATGCAAAAAAACTGATATCAAATTTGACTTGTTCTCCATAACTAAGGAAATCGAGAAGCAGGTGTTTATCATTTCTAAACTTTTGAGGATATCTGGTAAGAATTTTTACAGCCTCCAAGTCTTTATGAATATCCTTGTTTTTTTCATATTCTAGATTGGTTATGAATTCGACTTCAAAAGGGAGGCCAATGCAATGGAAAAGATCCGACGTTTTCTTTATGAGAACAATAGAAAGAGTCCTGTTCTCATTCCCAGGGTGCTACGAAATTTGGTGACCAGGTACTTGTTCTTATATCAGCACTCTGGTTCTCTCAATAATGTTCAAGGCTTTTTAAGTTGTCCTGTTTCAGTGTTCAAGTTATGGTTCCTGTATTTTTGATAAAATCTCTTTACATTCAAAAATTCTTTAATTCTTGGTTCTATTGCTTGACTAATGTAATGAGTGCTGACCAGAGGAATAATCATGTTACGCACAGGAAGGTCCTGGTTATGGATTACATGAACGGGATCCCAATCTTGAGCCTCGGTGATGAGATGGCCAAAAGAGGGATAAATCCTCATGGTAAAATGGCAGAGGCAGTAAAATTGTAAGCTCCTCCATTATCTCTGATAGTTTTCTTTCCCATGTTTGATAGCTTTTATGTGCTAGAAACCAACACGTTGTCTGCTTTCAACAAGATGTTTTCTGATGCCTGCACTGGAAAATATACTTTTTGCATTCCTTCCAGCAATATACTTAAGAGTTTGTCTCAAGCATATGGGCAAATGATACTGAAGAGTGGTTTCTTTCATGCGGATCCACATCCTGGGAATATCTTGATTTGATTTGTAAAGGTTCAGAGGCAAGTCATCTTCTGGTTTGTAGCTTGTTATTCCTTGGTAGTTTCTTGATTGAGTTACTGTGGTCTTCTGATAGGTTTTATTGTCTACATATCTTGAGTTGTGTAATCTTGTTTGGCGTCATCAGGTTGCACTGCTGGACTATGGTCAAGTGAAGGAACTCCCTGACCAGCTGAGACTTGGTTATGCAAATTTAGTAAGATGCCTCATTGGCTTTACAGAGCTTTAGGTGAAGTACCTTAGTTATCATGATTATTGTTTTAGCTGAAGCTGAAACTTGGTTAGAGTCACCTGATCGGATTAGTGTAGCATATGATTATTCCTTAAATATTTTGTTTCTGTTGTGAAAATTCAGGGAGTTGAGAGATCGTTAATTAAGAAGAAACTGAGTAGTAAAAGGAGAAGAGCTTGACAAATGACAAAAGAAGAAGTCAAATGTTGAAAATAGTAAGGGTGAAGGAGCTTCGGGGTGGAGTAGAAGGTTTCAAATGATCAAATAAAAGGCATAATGGTTGTATCCCTTGTTAAAAAAATCGGCCGATTCGCCGTTTAATCTCTAGGCAGCAAGGAACCGCCGCGATTATATTCAAATCGGATCAAAAATCGGATAAAAATAAAATTTATTTTTAATTGATTTTTCACTTAAATATGATGTTAAAGGTGGAGATCTACTATTTCTATGTTATAACCAGATGAAAATATGATGAAATCTGTAAAAAATGAGTCAAAAAAGCTGGCTGCCATACACAGGGATTCGATTAGCAAACCTTCAACAAACTGAGCCATCAAATATTTCGGTAAAACATTTTATATAAACATAAACATTAGATATTTTATTATTTATTATAAACAATAATAAAAATCCCTAAAACTAGTCTCCGATTTAAATTCGATTTTCCGATTAATCGCTAGGCCCTCCCTCACCGTCTGACTAACGCTTAACAATTTTTAAAACGGGGTTGCATCATTGCCAATGTTGTGCGTTTTATTAAAGTATTTAGTCGTACCTGCTCTACGTTGACTAAATCATCTATATAACTATCGAATAGATATATAGATGATTTTTTGGTTATAGACTAATGACATTTAATTTAGGTCTATCATAATGTACGAGTTAGTTTGATTTTTGGTAATTAAGTATAGTATAGATTTAGTTAATTATAGTAACATATAAAATCAATTATAGATTTTTGGTAACATTTAAAAAATAAAGAAATCTGTCGACTTAATTAAAACGAAAATATGTAATTTTTCTTTCACTTTTATTTAATTTTATACTTAAATTATGTGATTTTTTTTCCCCACTATCTCCCTAATCGTCCACTTCTCATACATGTGTTTGTTTCGTATTTGAAACCAATTGTCTAAGAAACGTAGTGAAGAAATATGTATAAGATATACATATTTAAACCCTCGATAGAACAGTAGAAGTGTATCATGAAGTGTATAACACTTGCCAAAAATTAACAAAAGGAAGAAACATTTACAAGTTCAACTATCTTGTCTTCACCGGATAAGGAAGTGGAAGAATGTACCACTAAAAAGTTCCGCGTCGGAAGCACTCAGTGATAAAGTGAAACTGACATGCGATTTACATTAAAAATACCAAACTGTCTTGTCCATTTCTACGGACATTGCTAGCTAATGGAAGCCAGCTACATATGTATCTCGCTTTCTCCTTTGACTTTTCATTTTCTTGAGTTCTTCTCTTCAAAACGAGATGCGTCTATAAGTTTTGCACATATATTAGTCGCTGATCAAATACGCCATTATCTTATTCAGCACTAAAATGTCTAGATTCAAGAATGTAGACAAGATTGGTCGACCCATCTCTACACCGTCCACATTTCCATAGGAATTCTTTGTTCAAACAAATATATACTTTAATTTATCTGAACAAAACGGAACATGATCAAGCTCCAGAATCTTAAACAAAACTGAAAAATTTATGGGATCTAACGTTTATTTAGGTTTGAGATTTCTCATAACTATATATCACATGTTTTTTTAACCTTTTGGCAACAAAAGAACTATAATTCTATTGGTTAAGCATTTTGTTTTAATTAGTTACAAACTCTCTCATTTTTTTATAAAATTCACATTCATATAAAAATAATGAAAGTAATTTAGATCATAAAACTTGGTCAGCTATAGCAAGCGTGAGGTATTAGCTAGTGTTTTTAATTTTATTTTAAACTTGAGGTAATACATATATAGTGCTATTAAATAAATATTGTGTGGACAAGCGAATTCGAGTTTTGGTAAAGGAAAGAAATGGTCGTATGTGTCAACACTACGTGCCACTTTTCATGCAATAACATGCAAAATCAGGTCAGCCATTTGGAATAAAATAACGATAGTTTTCACTATGATAAGAGTAAACGGGAAGGCACAATAGACCACTATCCCAAACTTTAATCTGCTTCCACCTCATCATGGGACCAATCAATACACAAATCGTAAAATATAGGTGTGTATATATATATTCCAACCACTCCAATATGAAGTGTCTCTGATTGCGACTTCGTACTATATATATAAGCGATATACAGAGTGAAGCAGCTTAATTAAACTGAATATTATGTTAACAAGACTTAAGATAGACAATAATAAGATGATTAAGGCGAATATAGTGAGCGTGATTCTGTTGATGCATGCCATTGTTGGGTTTCCATTTCATGCGAGAGGCTTAAGTATGACTTACTACATGATGAACTGCCCTTTCGCCGAACAGATTGTGAAGAACAGTGTTAACAATGCTCTTCGAGCCGATCCAACATTAGCCGCAGGTCTTATCCGTATGTTGTTCCACGACTGTTTCATTGAGGTAACGTTCTCTCTCTCTCTCCATATTCTCATTAATCGTGTGTTTTACTTTAAAAATTTTTTTGGAAAACTTAAGTTTCCTTTTGTCCTATTAAGGGATGTGACGCGTCGATTCTGCTAGATTCAACAAAAGATAACACCGCGGAAAAGGATTCGCCTGCGAATCTGAGTCTACGTGGCTACGAGATCATAGATGATGCAAAAGAGAAAATCGAGGATAGATGTCCTGGAGTTGTATCTTGCGCAGATATTATTGCCATGGCGGCTAGAGATGCTGTCTTTTGGGTAATTAAGCGAATTAAGATTTTGAACCCTTGATTAAATATATTAAAAGATGATTTGTGTACTTAATCTAATAAGTAGTTGGAATTATTAGGCTGGTGGTCCATACTATGACATACCAAAAGGAAGATTTGATGGTAAAAGATCGAAGATAGAAGATACAAGAAATTTACCTTCACCTTTTCTCAATGCATCCGAACTCATTCAAACTTTTGGCCAACGTGGCTTCACTCCACAAGACGTTGTTGCTCTATCTGGTGAGTTCTTTTACATCACTCCTGGATTCCATACGTATACGCGTATGTGTATATATATTTCTACTAGCTATTAGTATTTACCTCTATAAAGGAGAATAAGTGGAATGGAGCTTTAGCTCAATAAAACTTCAGAGAGAAAATATTTTTTTATTAATTTCATATTTTATAGTTATAGTTATTGTTTACAATTACATTTTTGGTGGATAAATTTGTTCATGTTTATCTTCGTAATAACTTCTGTAATATATAAAATAATTTTATTCACATCACTTGGAATGAAAGCCGTATAATATATATGTTTATCAAGATTCAAGACAATGAATGCTCCAGAATCTGTTTTGGTTTTAACTTGTGGAATATAATATAGGAGCACATACCCTAGGAGTTGCACGATGCTCCTCCTTCAAGGCTAGACTTACCGTCCCAGACTCTTCAATGGACTCGACTTTTGCAAACAGTCTTTCCAAAACTTGTAGTGCGGGTGACAATGCAGAGCAACCCTTTGATGCGACCCGCAACGATTTCGACAATGCTTACTTCAATGCACTCCAGAGGAAATCAGGAGTCCTCTTTTCGGACCAAACCTTATTCAACACTCCAAGGACCAGGAATATCGTTAATGGCTATGCTTTTAACCAAGCAAGGTTCTTCTTTGATTTCCAACAGGCCATGCGCAAAATGAGCAATCTTGATGTTAAACTTGGCTCTCAAGGTGAAATCCGTCAAAATTGTCGGAGCATTAACTAGCCTAGGCCATATATATAGCTATGATTTATGTATTTTCATGCTCCCACTTTTAACTATATCTCCTCTATCATATATATGAATCATGAATCTTCTATATCCTCCCATGTAAAATTGTGGGTTTCAGATATCCATCAAAGCATAAAATACTAGGTGATCTTGTATTTAATTTATGTTTATGAGCTGTTATCTCACAAGAATTGAGAATTAGTAAAATATGGTTTGTATATATATCTAAAAGAGTAATAAAAGTGTATCTATCTATGAGAGTAAAATAAGTGAATATATACATACCTACATCTAATCTCGGTTGAACAAATCTCCGGACGTATAAATCACAAGATAACACAGAAGGGGCCTTAAAATGTCTAAAATTTGATATAAATGTGTAATATGTTAAACTCATGTAGCGAATAAACCGAAGACGAGACCTGACGCAGGGGGTCAAGAACAGTTAATGAGATACAAATGTGAATCAAGAAGTTACAACAATTGTCAAGTAACTTTAATGACATGTGTTTGGGTTTTTAGCTTTCAACAACATTCAAATCCCTTTTTCATATAACACTTACAAACCCAATCTGATCCTCATGTATTCACTTAAGAACCAATAATAATATGCAGAAGGAGAAACTAAAACCCTCAATAAATACACCCAAAAAGAAAAAGAAAAAAAGACAGAGAAAGCATCCGTGGTCGAATCCTATCTTGGACCCGAGGGGTATTCGTTTTCGATCTGGGAAGTGGAATCGCCAATGATCCAGCCAGACACGGCTGGATGATGCGTTGGGTAGTTGAAATCTTGTCTGAACATTTCCTCCTTTTGCCATTCTTCCCATCTCTCAGCTAAACCATCTCCTTCAAGCATTCTTACAACTTCAGACATTTTGGGTCTTTCCATTGGTGAACTCTGAGTGCAGAGCAGAGCCACTTGGATTAGTTGCTCCACTTCTTCGTCTATGTAATTACCCTGAAGATCAACATCTACTAGTGCTTCCAACTTCTTCTCTTTTAACAACCCTTTCACCTGTTGGATGGTACCAAACAAACACTCCTAGTTAACACAAAGAGAGAAGCAACACACATCATTAAAGTATACAAGTGGGAAACACATATGTTTATATACCCAGTCTAGTAGCATGACATCATCGTCATTCGCAAGGCGAGCAAGATCAAAAGCCCTTTGTCCAGTGATGAGCTCAAGAAGCATGACTCCATACCCGAACACATCTGTTTTCTCTGATGATTTCCCTGTAGAAAGATACTCAGGGGCAATATGACCAATTGTACCACGCACTGCAGTTGTCACATGTGTGTCTTTGTAGTCCATGAGTTTTGCGAGTCCAAAGTCACCAACCACTGCTTCAAACTCTTCGTCCAACAATATATTTGCAGCTTTCACATCTCGATGAATGATCTTTGGGTCGCAATGATCATGTAAATATGCAAGCCCCCTTGCTGATCCCAACGCAATACGCTGTCTCTTTGGCCAATCAAGTGGTGGCTGGGACTCAGGCCGTTCTACAGAGAAGACAAAACATAAGATTACTACATATTTAACGATCAACTTAAAACCAGTTTCCCTTGTCAGTCAACTTAGCAGAGCTATATCTACTATGGTAACCCCAACTAAGAAGAGAGCATTTAGGTTAAAAAAAACAACATTGCAAAGATATATTGCAGTAACTGGAAGACAAAGAAAAGAGCAAAAGATGAGAGATACCTCTTAAACAAGAGGCAACACTTCCATTCGCCATGTAGGGATAAACAAGTAATCTTTCGGTTGGAGTCATGCAAAATCCACGAAGCCGAAGCAAGTTTCTATGAACCGCCATACTGATCATCTCAACCTCAGTTTGGAACTGCAGTTCACCACCTTGGGTACGCTCCTCTTTCAGCCTTTTAACCGCCACTAAAGTACCATCGGCTAGCCGTCCTTTATAAACTTTACCAAAACCACCTCTACCCAGTATGTTCTTGTTGCTAAAATTATCTGAAGCAACTTGTAGTTCACGCAATGAAAACCTCTTGAGTTGTCCTAAATGAACCTCTGGGTCCTCTTCAGCTGCAAAACACGGTAAGAAAAAAAAATCAGCTATTGATGTCTCAATAAGAAAACACACAATGCAAGCTTCGCTAACCTGGTACATCAAAGAAGTGGTCCTGTGGTTTCTTCCTTCGCCACCAAGCAAGTGCAATGGCCGGAACAGCAAATAGAAGTGCAGCACCAGCAGCAACTCCTCCCGCAATTGCTCCAGTAATTCTATTACTCCCTGCAAGTATAATATGAAGAATTTCTTTCTTAGTACATAACAGATCGGCCTTATAAGTACCAATTCAAAGACATATACAAAATGACAAACCTGCAGGTGATGGCGGTGTAGGGGAGATAGGAGGCGGTGGAGATGCAGGAAGGGGTTTCAACTTGGTGTTGGCAAAACTGCAGACAACTTTCAAATAATTAATTCATTATTTTCTGACCTCCCCACCAAGATTTAAAATAGGAGAAAGAAGCAAAACCTGATAGGTGTGAAAAGTGAGAAGGAACCGTTAACAGGAATATCTCCAGTGAGAGGATTGTTCGAAAGATCCCTGCATTTCAAGATGATATCAGTTTTCTGACTTAATGCCAAGATTGGCCAAAACAATAATCAGAAACTTGACAAAGGAATTTGAGAGAGACAAAGTTACACTCACAGAACTTGCAGCGTCGAGACAGCAGTCAAAGACCTTGGGATCTCTCCAGATAAGCTATTGTTATTGAGACGCCTAATCACCAATAGCAAACGACCATGTCACGAATAAGTGGATACATATTAACCAGTAATGAGTTTATACTGACGAACGTAGAGCAAAAATATACATGAAAATAGACGTTGTTCGAAAATCTAATGAGCCTCTTAATACTACAGATGCGTTAACTCTCTAGATTTACAGAGCACTTACAAAATAATCACACTAACAGGATTTAATGCTTAAAGCCTAAGGCAGAAAATTAATCTTTGATAGAACGTCATCCTTCCAGAAGCATATCGGTTTCATACAAATTAAGCAAGTCAATAAACTTCCGTTGACGATCACAAAAGTGACAGACGAGTCCAACCAAACAGACAGCCACTCTGAATTCGGAACATCTTCCTGCTCCAGTGGGATTAAGTGAGTACAAGGATATCTGTAACTATAACGTTCTGATTCCATTTAAAAGATCTCCAGAGCATCAAAATAGACCATATGGTACAACATCCTAATTCCTAGCCTCCTAGAGAAGAGAACCAACATCTTTTCATTTAGTAAAAATAACTTAGCATCTATGTGGCCACACTACTTTCTGACTCCGGTAAATGTAACAACACATTGTACGAATAGCTTTTTAGGGAAGACAAACACGATCAAGAAAACTGAAGACGATAATTAGGCTGCTTATTAAGAACGTATTAAAAGAAGAGAGGTTAAATAAGGGAGCATACAAGAAACGGAGTTTCTTAAGCCGGCCGAGAGTTGATGGGATAGGACCGCTTAAATTGTTCAAGTAAAGATCCAAGCTCACCAATTCCG
Organism: Camelina sativa; assembly: GCF_000633955.1. Taxonomy (NCBI): domain Eukaryota; kingdom Viridiplantae; phylum Streptophyta; class Magnoliopsida; order Brassicales; family Brassicaceae; genus Camelina; species Camelina sativa. Next base: position 3,495,697 of record NC_025696.1, on the reverse strand, counting down.
TCAAACTTCCAAGCTGCTCAGGGATTGTCCCAGTAATGTTATTGCTATAAAGCTCCCTGTCATTACACGTCTCTAACATTAATTTGTATAACTACTTCACCACTAATATATGATAATGCAAAATTATACAGTTATATGGAACACTTTCACATTTTTTACCACAATACACCAAAAGCTAAAAGCCGAGTTTTTTTGTAAGAAGAGAAGACTTACAAGTACTGCAAGTTTGGAAGCTGACCAAGTTGCATGACGAGCTGTCCAGACAGATTCGCATTCCCAAGGTCACTGAGCAAAACATAGGAAATTCTGAGTAGATGCGAAGAGCCAAAAACATCATGGGGCTACTAAACTATATAGAGAAAGAAACTTACACACGTGTAACACTATTGTCACTATTACAAGTAACATGAAACCATGTACATGGAGTAACAAGAGTAGCATCCCAACTTTGAAGCACCTTGTTAGGGTCGGCTAAACTGTTTTTCAATGCACTGAGAGCATCACCTACAATTAACCAAAGCCAAAAAAAAAAAGAAAACTCAAATTACTATCAACCTTCGCAATCATCAAGGGTCACAACAATATAACTCAAGAGCTGCAAAACAAGTAGCTTAAGTTAAAGTGTCCTCCTTTTAGGCTAGAACAAGTTATCACAAGGATCCAGTAATGTAATCTTAACCTAATAAAACTATGTAAACCAGCCAAATTCGCAGTAGTCAACAAGAATGAAATATAAAAGAGAAATGAGGAAAAAGGGGGAAACCTTCGGCGTTGCCCGCAGCTCTGAGAACCAAATCCAAAACCAAAATCAGCCAAAAGAAGCCAGGAATCAATCTTCGTTCCATTATATCCAAGTTGTTCCACAGATTAACCAACAAAAAACCCTAAAATACTACTTCACCGATATAAACATCAGAGAAAGATCCATCATTGTTTTTTCACACACCCCTCGAAAAAAGAAAGGATCTTTACATCCCAGATTAAGCCTACTACTACCACACAGAAAAGGAAACCCCAAGAATAAGAGAAAAGCCCTCAACGCGTATTCACCCGTTGACTTAATTTGAAGAAGAGAAAAAAAGAAAAACCAAATCGAAGGGAAATTAGAAAAAAAAAAAAAAAAAAAAAAAAACGGAAGCTAGATTTTCCGATATTGAAACGCCGAGATCGCTGACCGTTGACTCAAGAGAGAGGAAAAGCCCAGTTTTGAGAAAACGAAAGAGGAAGAGGAAGGTGAAGAAGAAGATATTGATATTCCTGGAAAAATAAAATACTATTAAAAAAAAATAACAGAGATGAGCAAGGAAGACGAAAAATTTGTTGAATAGAAAAAAAGATTTAAGACAACAAACAAAAAAAAGGTTCTTAATTTACTGGGGGGGTTGAGTTGAGTAGTTTGGTCTCTCTACAGTGAAAATTAAAAGGGAAAAGTAAGAAACGAGAAAACGACAAAGTGATGATGACGTGGAGCATTTTCAAAAGCTTATTTTTAAGCTAGTCAAAGTCAAAGACGCACGACTTCATTCGGAATCATGTTTGTTATGTTATAGTATGTTCTTTCCCTTCATGTATCCATCATCCATCCATGGGTTATGATGATAGTGATGTACCATCATCAGACACTTAATTTTTATCGGCCCATCTCAGTTTTCCTTTCTCTTTCATTTTGGGCTTCTATTGTTATTTGGGCTTTGATCAAACTAGTCCATTTCTTTCAAACAAATGAAACAAAATGGGACTTGTTGAAAATGTTAGATTTTATGGAGATTTGAAAGAATATATATATATATATATATATATTAGGATAGAAAAGATTGATTTTTCTTTCTTCATTCCATGATATAATTACAAAAAAAAGAAAGAAAAAAGTTGACATTCTTGTTTCATATAAAGAAGGGTATATATATATATATATATATATATATAGGTTACTATCATCAAACATCAACCAATAAAAGAAATTTAAAATAAGTTGAAAATAATCACATACGGACATGAAACTGTGTGTGGTTTTGCCAGCAATTAAAAATACGGACACATTACCTAGTTTTGTCATAAAAAAACAAAACAAACAACCAGTCACAACACTACAAGAAGACCTATTTTAAAGGCCCATAGATTAAAACTTAAAAAGACTTCCAAAATCTGACAGAGATTGTGTAATAATAACACCTCACAATCGTATCCCCGTGATGAATCCATCCATCATCATATATAAATTATTTCTCAAGATTTTCACTTTTCTCCTTCCTTACCTTTGGCTTTTGGCCCTTCACATGCACACCTTGTGTCTGTGTATACACATTTTCCTTTTTTGCTTTTATTACATCTTATTAGAGGTAAGGTATCTATCTATTACATCTAATTTAATCATTGCGCACACATGCAAATTCTTCTCGCCAACTATCAAAAAGTTATACTTTAGTGTTCTTCTGTTCGTAATCATCTGTGTTCTTCATGGGCTATTAAGTTCCTCTGTTTCGCAAAAAAAACAGAATGGAATCGGAGAAGAAGCCCACCACGGTATTGAGCGCAATTACAAGACCATCGTGGGCGTTTCTTCTCCTTGTTTTCACCGTCTTAGCCATTCTCTCTCTCCAATTCTCTTCCAATTCTTTCTTACCTCTCTGGATCCCGACTTCTTCTCAATATGACCCGGTTTCCTGCTCCGGGTTTTTTAACCACGACCCGTCTCCCAACCGGATCGTCATGTCGATCACCGATTTCGGCGGCGTCGGAGATGGTAAAACGTCGAACACGGCTGCTTTCCGTCGCGCCGTTGGGCACCTTGCAGGTTTTGCGGCGGAGGGTGGTGTCCAGCTCAATGTCCCAAAAGGCACGTGGCTCTCTGGAAGCTTCAACCTTACTAGCAATTTCACGCTCTTTCTCGAACACGGCGCTGTGATTTTGGGATCCAAGGTACCATTTTTAAAAAAAAAAATTATATTTACAATTCTATAACACAACATTGATAAAGTTTTCGTTTTTATGTTGTTGTTGTTGTTGTTTGGTTCTGAACAGCTTAAAGAGTATTCAATTCGTTAATGTTTCTGTTGAGCATTTGATGATTGATCTGTGATAATCCAGAATTGGGGTTTTGTGATTGATTTTTGATTAAATGGTTCATAAAGTAGCACTATTGATTACACTAATCACGGCCAGTGGTTAAAATGGACCCACCATGGTTTGATACACCAAACAAAAGCTGTTATTTTTCTGAGTGGAAATCTTGTTGATTATAAATGGATGGACTAGTTGAAATCAATAATCACTGTTTTGCATGACTGGAAAGGACCGTAGGACTTGTTTAAAATGAAGGAATGTGCTTATTATGTCAGTCAATAGTAGCTGTAAATAAAAATTAAAGTCTGGGGAGAAGTGAAAGAAACCATTTTTTTTATATAATTAGATTCCAAGAAAGTTTAGATGTATAGACAACTTTTGTCTGAAGCATGTTCATGTACAAATTAGATCTAATCAGATTACTTGTGTTGTCTCTTCTTATATATTAAACTAAATTACTCCTTGGTTTTGCTGTCAAGTTTTGATTTTGTTTAAAAATTTGTCTGCTAGTGTGTATTAGCACATTTTCATGTGTACTAATACAGATACTTTCTCTGCTTCTTTTTCATTCTTATTTATACGTTGTATTACAATTTTTTTGTGTGGGATTATGGTTTGATAGGACATAGACGAATGGCCAATAATAGAGCCATTGCCTTCTTATGGAAGAGGGAGAGAGAGACCTGGTGGTAGACACATTAGCCTCATTCATGGAGATAATCTCACAAATGTTGTCATTACAGGTATTTTGCTCTTTCATCGTCGCCTGTGCACTTATTATATTTGTTTATCACTAGCTGGAGGAGCTTCTTGTGTGGCCTGTTGGGTTTTATTGAACAATGTGGCCTGCTTTCTTTGCTTTGTTAAGATTATTAACTTCAATGTCTCTCATTCTTTGACATGAATTAAAATTCTAGTATCCAATCCAAATTATAAGTATTTGGTGTTTGCTTAATGCTTCTAAATTGTTGGTAATCTGATTAGCATCAGCAATAAGTAAGTAGATACAGAGACAGTTTGAGAAAAGGATGATTTCAGATTTTTTTTTGGGTCTCACTGTTTTTGGGGTTTTATGGTTTAGAAGAGTTTGGAGTTATCTAGATTTAACTTCTTGGCTTTTGGAAAAATTCTGCAGGAGAAAATGGGACAATAGATGGACAGGGGAAAATGTGGTGGGAGTTATGGTGGAACAGAACATTGGTGCATACAAGAGGCCATCTTATTGAACTCAAGAACTCTCATAACATACTCATCTCTAACCTCACTTTGCTCAATTCTCCTTTCTGGACAGTCCATCCTGTTTATTGCAGGTTCTTAGTTACTTCCAACTATTTTTCATGCGTTTATGCTGCTGTGTCACACAAGTGTGCATGGTTCGTTGACACCCCTGGAACTTTTGTTTTGCAGTAATGTTGTTATTAGAAATATGACTATCCTTGCTCCGATGAATGCTCCTAACACCGATGGTATAGATCCAGGTACATAATCTCTACTCTGTATTACCCTTTTATCTTGTGTAAATCACCCTTGCTTAGGCCTTGGTTGTATCAAATGGCAAACTCTGTGTGCGTTTTAGGCGTAAATTAGTATTTGAAACGATTAAAGCCTATCTTATATCTCTGAATAATATTGCAGACTCTAGCACCAATGTCTGCATTGAGGACTGTTACATTCAAAGTGGTGATGACCTTGTAGCTGTAAAGAGCGGTTGGGACCAGTATGGAATGGCTGTGGCACGTCCAAGTTCAAACATTGTAATCCGAAGGATCTCTGGTACTACTCGCACATGTTCAGGAGTTGGAATAGGAAGTGAGATGTCTGGTGGGATTTTTAACATAACCGTCGAAGATATACACGTTTGGGATTCTGCAGCTGGGCTCCGTATAAAAACAGATAAAGGAAGAGGCGGGTACATTTCGAACATCACCTTTAATAATGTGTTATTGGAGAAAGTAAAAGTTCCAATCAGATTCAGTAGTGGTTCAAACGATCACTCGGACGACAAATGGGATCCGAAAGCTCTTCCTAGAGTAAAAGGGATTTATATTAGCAATGTTGTGAGTCTGAATTCAAGAAAGGCCCCAATGTTGCTAGGTGTTGAAGGCACGTCGTTTCAAGACATATGTTTGAGAAATGTTACGCTTCTCGGGTTACCGCAGACCGAGAAATGGAAATGCAAAGATGTTTCAGGCTACGCTAGTGGCGTATTTCCTCTGTCATGTCCACAGTTGTTGCAAAAGAAAGGTTCAGTATCTCAGTGTGTTCATAGATGAGTTTTTTTTGAGATTTATTGAGAATTTCCATGTGATGATGATAGAAGAGGCCATGAGTTTGAGCAATGTTTTTTTTGGGGCGAAGAGTCATGGTCACTTTGATAAATGTCATCTTGGTTATTCCTTTTTAACACGATTTTTTGGTTCTTGTTTTGTGAATCTTGATTCTTTTTATACATACACATTGTGTAACGAAATATACTTTGAATTATTCCATAAAGATTTTGCTTATTCATTATTGTTACCGTGATTGTCATTGTCTTCCACGGAGCGTTTGTATTTCACCCACTACAAAAAGAATTGCGTTTAGGTGCATGAAAGCGTCGTCGTAGGTCAATGAGTTTGTTTTTCGACATAACGTAAAGAGTTAGTCTTGGAATGATTATTTCAAGCCATTGTTTTGTGCGTTTAAGAACAGTCAAATGAATTCTCTTTCTGTTATGTAAATTTGATAAATTAACCATTTGCAAAATGTTCAGATCTTTGAATGAATATGTATAGTTAATATAATCATTTTACAATTGGCAATATATTTAAAAAATTGGTAAATTATCTAAAATAATTTTGATGGTCGACAATAATCCCCATGCTACAGTTCATCATATTTGGTTGAAAAATTGTCGGTGGCATTATTTAATTTCACCAATTACAACAAGATGATTTCTTTGTTTATTATAATATGTCAAATACATGTGATTTTCCATCGTAACAGGTTACATACGAGACCTTATAAACTTCTCATTTCTGCAAATACGTACGTCTCCCAATGTCCATGCATATTGTATTTTCTTCATTTTCGCAAATCACATTTAAAAAAAAATCGAATAAAAATGAAATACCAAAATCGTAAGTTTAACGAGTCTGACGTACACTGCAGAGTAACAATGAAAAGAATGAGGCGATATCCTTTTAAGCTCAGCCTAATTAATTTAAGATTCAGCTTGTTAACTGTTATAACACCCTAAATATATTCGTCGTGGTCGAGGAATAGGGTATTAGCTCGATAGACGACACAAGCTTAATCGTGATGCAATTGGTTAAACTTGAAAAGAAAAGCTTCTTATAATTAACACCGGAAACAAACAAAAGAATTATAAAAATGTATTGTTTATTTGATTCACAGGTAGATACATGACTAGATTAGCTTTAAAAGATATGTAACCAGGTATATGTCTCCCTCAGATATTATTGAATACAGCTAACTTGCATAATTTTATGCTAATTGTGTAGGCTATATATTATATATTATACTAATTTAGCAGTCGACAAAACTAGATGACCGCAGCGAATATCTATATATATATATATATTGGTTTTTAGCACGTCCGTAAAACAATAGCAGACAAGAAATTGATTTATCCTTTTGCCCAACACCATGCAAGTGTTTGTGTAGTTTTTTATTTTAAAAAAAACAAACAAAATTGTTATTATTTGTGTTGTGACGGTCTAATGTAACTAACGCACTAAAAATTTCATATTATATAACATATGCATTCTGATACAAGCTCTCATATAGATTCAAGTTTCACCACGTCCAATACATTAATTAGCGATTTGCTAATTAGTCTCATGTATGTAACTCTACACCCTATAGGCCCATATACCTATTTGTTACATGATTCTGTTACATGATGCCTATACATATTTGTTATTTGATTCTGTATAAAACAGCAAACCATGCAATATACAAACACCCATATATATACGTACCAATGTAAGTGCATGTAATACACATATACCTATACATATATACACCTAATTAAGTATATGATATAGATTTGATGAATGGATGAAAAACGAGAGTTGTAATTGATAGAAGATCAATATGAGAGTTTAAGGAAGCAAAAGGCTGAAAATGATAGCTAACCCCTACTGATATAAACCTTAAAATCTCTAAGGTGTGATATAACAACCTAAGAAGTTAATCCGACACCAAGAAAATCAATGAAAGTAACATTGTTCTTCCCAACATCATTTTCCTTAGATGGTCCATCTTCACCTGAAGTCTTGTTATTATCTGGTGTTGCTTCGTGAAATGTGTGATTGTGATGATCTACCAACTCTTTCGACGTTCTCCTCTCAAGAAAAACTTCGTGGCGGACATTAGAGACTGATGAAGATCCAAATTGATCATTTCCAGGGGATGGAACAAAAGAGCAAGGCCAGAGACCGCGTCTCTTATCCTTTTGATACCTCCATAGCCCAAACTGGGATCTATTAAGCCTTGTAACACTAGAACTAGGGCTCAAAACATTATGCCAAGTTTGGCTTAACGTAGAAGTAGCCGTGGAAGATAAGTTTTCGCGTTTGCGTCTAGCCATGATGACATGAAAATGGTTTTTGACGGAGTTGTCGGTCCTCCCAGGGAACAGTCGAGCTATGGACGCCCAACGATTACCCTGGATCCGATGAGCTTTAAGAAGTCTCTCTTCTTCTTCCTCGGTGAAAGGTTTCTTGGTGATGTTTGGATCAAGTTGGTTGTACCATCTCAATCTACAGCTTTTCCCTATGAATCCATATCACTCAGTTATATATAAAACACATAGATCTACTACAAACGATACATATATATAAATATATTTGGGTAATATATCAAAAAATATGAATTATTACCTGATCTTCCATAGAGATGTTGAGCAATAAAATTCCAGTTCTTGGGACCATATTGTTCGACGAGTTGCCGGAGATTGTCGTCTTCAACAGGTCTCCAGTGACCTCTCTGGCAACTCGGCTTCTTATTATTATCAAAACTGTTGCTTCCTCTAGACATTTCCATGGATGCTATCTCCATCTCCACCTATATCAAACCAAGCAATTGTTGAAGAAAGAGGTATAGATAAAATAGTCTAAGGTGAAATGATAAAAAGGATGAAAAATAATACAAAGAAGAAGAAAAAAAAAAAGGAATAAAAAAGAGAGGGTTGGTCTTGGTTCTCTTCTCTTCTCTAGGGTTATGGATGATAAGTCACTTTTATTCTTTTTACAAGACACCCTCATCTTTTATGTAATATAATTATTATACTCATCCAAACAAAAACTCTTTTAAAATACCAAATTTACTTCGTTTTACTAGTTCTTAATTAGTCTTACACTATAGATTTGTACGTACTATACCAACATCAGCCTAATTACGTACTTATGTACGTTCTCTATACATGCTTATATATTTATATTCTCACCCTTTTTTTTGTAGAGAATATTAACTCTGGTAAGCAATTTCTAAAAATATTTTATATGACTGACTTCGCGATGTATATGCATCTTACGAGGTAAGATATTAACCGTTTTCAAGAAAAGCTAGTGATGTTGATGATTTTGAACTCAAACAGCCATACTAGCTACATTAGTTTGGAACCAACTTTATTCTTATTGTTTTCCATTGCATCCCACCTACCTAATTGTTCGTTTTTTTCGGAGAAGCAACGATTATAAATAAACAAAGGACAAGTCTTGAATATGTATATACACAAACATGACACATATATTTATAGCAGCCATCACCTTTGGTTGCTGTAAATAGACATGTTACTATACCTCTACAAGTTAAGCAAATAAGCATAATATAATATTTTTGTTACACTAAGGTGCGGCTGATAAAACATGATCATAGATGGTGTTATTTTAATATCATCGGATTCGTGCAATGATATGAAGACATATTTTGTTGTGCGTATTTCACTTTGACGAAGTATAGTCAAAAAAGGTGGCACACATAATTTAGACGACTTTCTTTATTTTCCCTTCGGAAAACAGAGTTTACTAGTATTCAACTCACGTCTAAACATATCGTCTTCGCTCTAACCTGAGAATCAATGAAGATTCAAAACCCAAAATTTAGGCTTTAACTACAATAGAACTATATGATCACAATAGTTTACAAAATTCTTAGCAAATCTCGACTTCTTTCATTGCCTCTTTATATGCTTTCACTTTTTTTCGATTAAGAAAGAAAAATTCTGTAACAGAAGAAGTTATGAACCAATTTGATCAATGTACAGGGATTGTTTGGCCTTAATGAAATCTGAGATGGTGGCTGCGTCACCATGCCTGATCACTCTCCCGTTCTCCATATACACAGCTCCATCCGCATACTCCAGCTCCTCTAACCGATGTGTCACCCATAATGCCGTCACATCTCCTTTCTTTGCATTTATCAGATCTTTCACAGCTTTGATCACACCCATCTGCAGAACAGAACAAAAAACCCCGAGAAAACAATACACATCGATTCAGAGAAGCTCAACACAAGTTACTCACTTCCAATGTCTACCATACAACAAGATCAAATTAGCTGATGTTATAATATTCTAATTACAGAAGGGTAGTCTAACAGTATTACTAGTGTTTTTTAACAAGCATTTTGTCTTACCTGGTCAGACTCATCTAGGAAAGTTGTGAGCTCATCCAACAATAGCACTTTGCAAGACTCAGCTAAAGCACCAGCAATGGCAACTCTTTGTTTCTGACCACCACTAAGAGTTTGAATCGGTCTCTAGAAACAATACCAGAATAAAAAAATATTTCTTAAATGGAACTAGCACACATAGAGATAACTTACTGTTATGCAGTTCAATATAAGCCTACCTGCATATAATCACGCATACCAACTGCATCCAAAGCTTTAATCACTCTAGACTTAACTTCTTCCTGATCCATGTCATGATACTTGCCAAGACCGAATGCCACATCAGCTTCTACTGTAGGCATAACTACCTGTGATGAAAAAGAAGGTGTTCAAATGTGGCCAGAATGAGCGTAATTATCTTAGCAAATCCAATTTTTACTAACTGATCTGCCTTAGCAGTGGCAACAAATTGATTCTTTCTAACGTTATTAACAAAAACTAGAAACATTGCTTTATTTTCAAACAAATTAAGGGTTTGGATCAAGACTGTATGTAATAAGGAAAAAAGGAAGCTTAACCACAAAGCAACTCAACCATAAAACAAAAATACAAATCAAAGATGGAGATAAAAGTATGATCCTTTACCATCTAAACGAAACAGTAGTCACATTGCAAGAGCAACAAAACTAACCTGATGATCAGGATTCTGAAATACAAAATTCTTTGGTTTCTCCACAAAGACAGTACCGCTGGTTGGATTCACTACACCGGCTAAAATCTGTAGAGTTCCAAGCAGTTCATGAAGATTAAACACTGTATCTGGCATTTGTTAAGTATAATCTATAAAACCAACTGATAGTAACCAAGAGTGACATATAGCAAACCTAGTCTACACAGACGACTTAAGAACAGTGAGAGTTCATTAACAAAAGCTTGAGTCTTTACTCTGCAAATGCAATGATTCAAGGAAAAGAAGAGATGTAGGAAGAGAGAGAGAGAGAGAGAGAGGAGAAAGACCTTCAAAAGAGTAGATTTCCCACAGCCATTGGGACCAAGAATCATCCACAATTGTCCACAAGGAATTCGAAAGGAGCAATCTCGGAGAATAGGAACAGAGATCCCTTGTCTTGTACTAGCGGAGAAACATAGATTCCGACACTCAACGGCGGCATCATCGGAGAATTTGATTCTGTAACTACCGGAAGAAGAAGAAGAAGAAGAAGAAGAAGAAACACTCGATGATATTGAGCGAAGAGGCAAGAGACGAGGAGGTGAAGCTGCAAATAAACAGTGACCACTCATTTCTCTAAAGGATTTTTCAAGAATTCGCCTTTAATTACTTGCAATTGCAGCTTTCTTCTTCTTCTTCTTCTTCCTCGCAACACCATAAAAATTACAGCTTTCTTCTTCTGGTTCGTGTATAGAACGCTCTCTCGCCTGGTTCAATCCCAGCTAATCTGGTTTTCGGTTCGATTTTTTTCGGTTTGGTTTGGTTTTGATACGGTCTAACTTTTGTCTAGAATTATACGTATTATTTTTTTTTTTTTCTTGAGAAAGTAAATTGAACGGTTTTTAAATTGTGCCAATTAAAAAAAAAAATTTAATTTGTTAAGTTCCGATTCCGATATTTTTCAAAAATATCATAGCTTAAAAAAATTACGCATAATTATAAGTGTCAAGTAAATCATAATTTTTGCATCAAAATGGTGGAAATTATGAGATTACGGTAAACTGAAGCTAGACGTTTTGATTTCATAAATTACATAATCATAAATTTTATTTCGAAACATCAATACTGGGATTTGACGCACAAAAAGTTCAACTATAAAAATCATTTATATAACAAAAAAGAAAAATTGAATTTTAGTAAGAATTATGTTTTCTTAAAATTGGAAGCTGATTCTTCTGCCGATCTTGTTGACTTGGCTCCACCCTTTAGTTATGTTTTTCTTCTCAAATTTATCGGAACAATTTATTTTTGTTGTGTGGTTAATATATACTACGACTCTACGAGTGGTGGATAAGTGACAGCAAAAGAACATAATTAGACCAAAAAAAAAAAAAAATTTATCTCCAAGCAGTAGAGATAATATTTATCAAAACATGAGGTCAACTACCTTGTTTATCTCTTCTTGTATTTTCATCTGTTTGATTCTAATCCATATTGAAGGTACAGCAGTAGTATGTTATTTATACAAAATTAATCTATTGTATTACTATATATTCTATAAGCTAAAAATTTGTTTTGGTTGATAAAAAAATTTAGATGTGGAAGTGGAAGCAGCTGGAGCACCTCCCCAAGACTGTTGGGATCTCTCATCACATTTCCTGGAAAATGTGGTTCTCATCTCATGGTAAGAAGAAATGCTTTAAAGAAATGGAAGCTAAAATGAAACAACGTTTTCTTCAATGCACATGTAAGAACTTGGAAGATGAACCCAAACTTAACCACCTACGGATGAACATGACTGCATTTGTCAAAGAGAGAATCCCTACGTACGAATGTAATATGTCCGACCTTAGATATTTTAGAAATATATATCAGCCATCATACTATAAAAAGTTACTTGTCGATGAATTAATTGATAAGAAAACTACGAACGTATGTTTTTTGGTGTTGGATGTTGACACATTCCAAAACTTCTTTTGTATAATCAATATCAGTAATGTAAGAATAAAATTTGCTGCTTTTGACTGTTCAAATCTATATGTAGAATTTCCCTTCAAAAGGCCTTTACCATCTTTTGTATTTTCCATTTTAAGTTTAAACTCATTTTGGTTGTTTAGTAAATGTTTTATTCCATTTTTCATTTTTGCATGACAGTTACGTATATACGTTGCTTCAAGTTCTAATGCTTTAAGTTTAATCTTCTCACATTCTAATTTTTCCATCACATGCAAAAGACAAATAACAATTTTTAGACCTTGTCTTACTGGTGCCACTATCGATTTTGGCTTTAGATATTGAGATAATGTATTAAGATTCAAGGCTTTTGATATCATATTGTTGGTTTGTAACTCAATATAAGCCCTACTAAGCCCATGAGATCAAAACAAAATAAGTTCTCGCATCAAAAATATTGACTAGGATCAACCGATCAAATATAAATTACGCTTTCAGATAAACTTTAAGATGATGTATGTATATCGTAAATTAAAATATTTTCAACAGTACTGATGATGACTTGAGAAAAATATATACGCTTCAATATTCAAATATTTATAGGTCTTAAAGAGTAGTAGAGGAAAACTGATAATGATAAAGATGTTGAGGTGGTTGTGTTTTTCCCCACCACAGAAAAGCCGAAATGAAGATTCGAGGAGACAAGGATGGTCCGATCTGGTAAGTTTTGGACCTTTTCCCCTAAAAATATTGTATATCACTTGAGTATTTTATTTACTTTTTTTACCTAGCTATCTGCTAGATTCGTAAGTTCAGTGAAGTTTTTGATTGGTATAAGACGAGGAGGCCGAGGCTCACATCATGAATAACATGGCGTGGGTTGGTGTTCCTGTGCAATCAACTTGTGGTCCTACGGCAGATCATGAGAGTTATTTGGGGGGTTTTGTAGCCAAAATTACATCCCTGCTAAAGGACGATGCGGTTAATAGGGTTGCTCTGTGGGGCTTAGAAGGTTCTGGAAAAACGGTCATTGCAAGCACTTTGCACACCAACATTGAGAATCCAACTTTTGCTCTACAGTTTGATTTAGTGATTTGGGTTGAATGTTGTAAAAAGTTTGACTTCAGAAGGAAACTACACCAAATCGCTCGTAGATTGACCCTTTTTTACGCAGAGGATGCACCCGACGCTGTAATAGCTGGTTTAATCTTCCGCAAGTTGCAGAAATTTTAAAACGTGTCTCTTCATCCTTGATGACGCTCAGAGTTCCATCGATCTAGATCGTTTCGGTATTCCATGGAGAAATTATCAAGGAGACAATGGGGTGAGAGTCAAAATTCTTATCACCACTAGGGACCGCGGTGTGTGCCGGAAGCTGCTAGTTGATCAAACCCTAAAACTTGACTTCCTAAGCGTTGATGATGCTTGGAAGTATTTTTGCTCCCTGGTTGGAGACAATGCTACGTCAGCCACTATTGCACCCACTGCAAATCAATTTTGTAACAAACTTCAAGGTTATCCTTTTGCCATCACTGCCGTGGGGAAACTACTAGGACGATCGAGATTACCTGCCTTCTACTGGATGTTTGCTTTGCAAAACCTAAAAAGGGCAGACCATCATGCAAGATATGTTTACTCGTGAAATCATATATGCTTCTCTAAAGTTGACATATGATTGTTTGCAAGACAAAAAGATGAAGCCATGCTTTTTATTATGTGCTTCGTATCCCATGAGTTGCGTAATCAAGGTAAAAGAGCTTGTGTGCCTTATGGTGTCAAAAGGAATCATAGAAGATCGCGAGGGTTGCCAAAACGACGGCCTTGTGTTGGTCCAAGGCTTGAAAGACGTTTTGTCTTTTAGAAGACGGTCTTGGTGATGAGACGGTTACAATGCACGCAGTGATTCACGATTTCGCCCGATGGCTTATGTCCACAAACAAAGGTAACATGCATGGGTGTATTCTACAAAACATTGAGCAAGAGGTGCAGCTAGATGATCAGTCCTCCTCTCCCATGACAAACCCGTGATGATTGCTTCTCTGTTTTGAGACTATTGTCTATTTGTCTTCGTGATCTTTTCCTTGGTTTTTTTTACATAATACTAGAGGATGTTTTGGTTTCCCATGCATGGTTGGCTGAATATAGAGTTATCTGGTTTTGATTATTATTATGGATATATCCTAGCTAGGTTTTAATGATTTAAAGATGATATATCGTAAAAAAAAAAAGTTCGATCGTACTGATAAAGATTTTTCCCTTCTATAATAAACGAAGGATTCACGGCGTATACAACATCTATATATGCTTACGGATGTACAAAAACGATTAAAGGAGTAGTAGCGGAAAGTGAAAAACGAAGAGACAAAAAAAGAGAGTTAAGAAATTAGAAAGGAGCGGTAGCAATGTCCCAACCATGAGGACTCATAAACGTCATTCTTTCGTCTTCATCATCATCATCATCATCGTCATCCTTCAAATTTATGCATTGTCCTCTTTCTTCACTAGCTCTTAAACCCTCACGCGTCTCCTGTTTTTTTTTTCCCCCACATATCATCCATTAGATAACGTTACAAAAGAAACGAGAAATTGAAGAAACTTAGAGAATTAATCAAGTAAAATAATTAATACCTTTGTGAAGATATCCATAGCTTCCTCCATTGTTTTAGTTTTCATCACAAACATAGCTTCTTCTCGAGCATTTTCTATTTGATCGAGATGCAACGTCATGGGCTCTGTCTCTATGGAAGACCTTCTCTCTAACATATTCATTCTCTTGCTTACTTCCATCTCTCGGATTTAGCTTGAAGACTAACAAAACAAGTTTTTGATGAATCTCTCTCAGTCTTTGATTGATCTGATTATATATAGAAGAAAATAGTGGATTTGTTCAGGGCGTACATATGAATCTTTTTAAAAATATCTCATGCTTTTTTATAAGAGAGAGAGAAGATGCTGAATCACGTAACGTGGCGTGGAGGGGCGGATCACGGCGGTGGATTGGGAACACGTGGCGCGTGAAGGATGGTGGTGACGACGCACGTGGCGGATTGGTTTCTAAACGAGTCAAAAGAATTCGATTTTGCATGAAGATAACGTAACGAGAGACTTCTTCTACTTCTTCGGTTCTTCCCACGATTTTTATTCTATAATATATTTTATGTTTATATTTGTTGGAGTTGGTCGGCGGGTTGAGATATTTTCGTTTCTTTGGTTTTTATAATGAAAAATAAATAAATAGAATAAGTACGTGGAAGTGGAAGTGGAAGCTTAGTTTATGTCATTTACATAGATATGACTAGGTGTGAATGTGTGATGGTCATCCGTCTTGGGCTCGTTTTAAATCGGTTGACTAGAAATATCTACCTCCCGATTTTATTATATAACCATAATCATAATCATATTTCTATTCACATAACTTAACCGTAATCAATAATGTTTGCAAATTAAAATGATACTTTTACATGATTAAGTTTAAAACGATGACAAATGGTCTAGCTATAATAACTTAACCAAAAAGGTTTACTAATTTTTACTAGTACGCATCGTACTAGTACGATCATTATGTTCTAACCACATTACTTACCATAATATTTTTAACAAACGTTGATTTGTTATTAATGATCGTCATGTTCTAGTAATTAGGGATGTATGAACTGTTGAGATACTGGATATTTTTCCACGATTGGTTGGTATAATGTTGGCCTGAGTTCCCTGATGATTTGAACCTGAGATTGGAAGCTGTGATAAGTATTAAAATATCAGGCTGCAATCCACTTAAACGAATGTCAACATCTAATACTTAACTCCAAGCGTTAGTAAAGCTTCAAATTGACAGTTGTAATGAGAAATTCATTACTATAAAACTTATTCACAGAAAAATACAACTAAAGCTTGTTAAATTTATTTCGTATAGATAAAAATAATTTTAAGTCTTCCAACTTCCAAGGCACCTCCCTTCAAAAATCATTTGTTAAACTAATGGTAGATAAAATAATTGTACAAAGATAACACAATCGTATAAGTTTAAGTCTAACAAAAAATACAAAATCGTATATTCTAGTTTGATTATGCTCAACAGGGATTATTGTAAATTATGCAACAAAGATCATATGAATATTTGAAGGCAGAAAATTATGCATATGAGAAAAGTGGATATTTTATTGTTAACAAACATCCAACGATACTGAATTTATATATGATTTTGGAAGATAATTTAATTGTTGTAACATAAATTTTATTTGTTTGGAAATTTGATAGTTCACTTTAGTAAATTTTCAAATCAATTAGTTTTAAATAAGTTGTAAGAAATGTAGATGTTAACCGTCGAAATATGAGCGCTGTTATTGTTAACTATTTTCTTTGCAATTGGTTTAAAAGAGACTAATCTAGCAAAACACACAGCAATAGATGTTTAGAGGTTACTATTTTGATTTTGATATTTTAAATTTGCCATTTTTAGTGATGCAAATATACAATTTTTTTTCTACATCAATTACATTCAACAATGTTTTTTTCTCTTCACAAAATTATATGTTTTGTTAAATAGTTTTTTCAAAATATATAGATTAAAAGCATAGAAGTTTTTCATGTATCTCTAAAATAATAAGAATATTACTGAATTTTAAAAATTGAATAAATACAATCCTTATAGTGAATACTGAAATAAATATCCAAATTTATTCTTAGTTAATTTATGTAAAAATGATATTGGTTTGTCTCGTATACCGTTTCCTTAGTTTGCATGTTCCCTTAGGATATACAATTGATTATTGTTTTATGATTATTTTATAATATTTTCTATTTAGTATTGTTAGAATTTATTCGTATTAGAATTTTAAATATACGATTTCAAAGTCAAAATTATAGAGTGGCAATATTATTCGTCATGTAGTAAAATATAAAAAGGTAATAAAAATTTATAAATTGTTTAGACAAAAACCAGATCAATTGGTGAAAATATATATAATCCCACCAGCTTTTCAAAAGAAAACATAAGTCCAGTTTAATACTAGGCAGCATGGAGAAAAGCAAAGCTTCCTTATAAGCAATGGATACTTTTGGCTCTATCAATTGCATCTCGCACCTTTCTCATTGGTTCTTCATACAAATAGGCTGGGTTATCAAACTCTGATGCCAAGCTTTCTTCTCCAAGCAATGCTCGAAACGAGTCTGTCACAGATGATGAAAGTGACTCAAGATTGTATCCTCCTTCCAAGAAAAACACACAACGTCCTCCGCACACTTCTTTCGCCAACCGCTTTATATCTTTCGCCAGTGAGTAGTATGTTCCTGTCGTGAACTGTAGATTTGCTAGTGGATCCAGGACATGAGCATCATACCTTAAGCAGACAAAGCAATAAAACAGAGGAGTAGTTGGTAAGATAATGATGTTTTGCCAATTAAAAGAGAAACGAAAAAACGTTTTACACTCACTAACCCAGCAGAGACAAGAATAAGATCTGGCTTGAACCGTTGAACACATGGAACTATGATTTCTTCAAAAGCAGTTCTCATTGCAATATCACCTGACCCTCCAGGTAGAGGTAAATTTAGAGTGGTGCCTTCACCTTTTCCTTTGCCTATGTCACTGATCTTTCCTGTTCCAGGATAGCTTCCATCCTGTGTTTTTCAGAATATAAAAATGACTTGTGTAAATCTACTCATATTTTTGTGTTATTTAATCATGATCTTAAAAACATGTTATGCAATAATGTCAGGGAGGCTTACCTGATGAGTTGACAAAAAGAATATATCAGGGTCCTCAGTAAATGCATCATTTGTACCATTCCCATGGTGAACATCAAAGTCAATTATGAAGACGCGTTTCAGACCATGTGCGAGTTGAGCGTGACGAGCTGCGATTGCCACATTTCCAAAAACGCAGAACCCCATTGGACCTTTTGGTACAGCGTGGTGTCCTGGAGGTCTTATCAATGCAAAACCAGTGGGAGGATCTGGGCTGTTTCTGGATGCTGCGATCTGAAACAAATACTCATAAAGTTACTAAGAAATCTATAACCAGTTCCAACATAATGAAACTGAAGCAATAAAAACAGACTAACATGGTGAAACGAGATATCACCACTGAATCAACTAAAGCCATTCCGGCTCCTGCTGCGATAAGTGAATCTTGGAATGTCTGGCACAGAGGGGAAGATATTTTAAGCAGGAAAGATGGTGTCATTAGAGATGTAAACCGATGAGAACAGAGCAGTTACCGTAGAAGTGGCATATGTTGGTCCAGAGCCTTCGATGAAAATTAGTCCCGAATCTGAAGCCTCATCCATTGCCTAAACTACGAATTAATGCCTTTGTTATGGTCAATATAAACTCATACATTCTTATCTGAAATCCTACTTACCTTGCTATGTTATATGTCCATGTATTGGTTGCTTATGGAATACAAAGTTGTGCAGTAAAAGCTAGCAATATAACATGAGGAAAGCAAATAACCTTCTCTAGGCCAAAGACATAAGCCCTGTCGTGAACATTTGCTATATCTTCTATACTTGCAGTCTTGAAATTTGCGAGTTCAAGAATCTGTGAGCCGCGGAACTGAAATACACAAGGAAAAAGGATTCACATATGAGAACTCATTGATCGATCCGAGATCATTTTCGGTATAAAAGAGTGACAGAGATCTTCACCATACAAAAATCAAAGTATCCAACAAAAAGAAGAAAAGAGAGGAACAATGGAAAAATGAGGCTCTAAGACACTGATTGGTGCATCAACAAAAGCTTACCAACTACATCTATCTAACATTTTTCGGAAAGAATCCACTGGGAAATATTTAGCATTTGATTCATATGAGAATATGCGCAATTCTTTAAGACTGCTGATCATATCAAATCTAATTCACCAGAAAAGTGCAAGATCAATCCTACAAAATTATCCACAAGCATTATGGTTCAAAGAGATATTTTGGTCTCCACTTTCTGAAGATTCGACTCAATATTGTAGATTACGGTTAACGAAACTTGCATAGCTATATGTGCGTAAGATAGATGGAATGTCACATGAAAAAGACAGAGATGGATTGTTTCATGCCTTAGGAGTGAGCTCATTCTTCTCAAGAGCATTAACAATGGCAGGAACTCTTGCACTGCATTCTGGATGTGATTCCTATGAGAAATGAGAGGAATCGAAAAAAAGCCAGATATTGCAAGTCAAAACCTTGTTATGCAAAAGAGAATTGAGAGAGACAAGAAACAACCAAATATTACAAGTCAAAACCTTGTTATGACCCAATGCTGCAGAAACACTATAAATGAGACGAGCATCGGCTAAATGCTGGATAGAAGGTATGAGAGGATCCTTGTCTGTACCATATGAGCAACAAATGGAAGCTCCATTGGGTTTCAGAAGATGTTTTCTCCCTAAACTCAATCCGTTTCCCAAATCGAAACCGATCCAATGATGATTCTTCCTTCTACTCCCAGAAATTTCAGCACTTCCTAAAGAGGAGCAGATAACACTAAAATTCTCATAAACCCTTTCTTCTGAGAACTATCTAGTGGATTACAAAAAAGACAAATTTTGATGGCATCGAACAAAGAAGAAGAGAAATTACCAGGAACAAAGTGAGGTCGGACGATTAGCGCCATGGACATGATAGAGGTAACTGAAGTCAACCACAAAAGAACTAAAAAGAAAACCAAAAGCTGTTCAATTTTCTTAAGTGGATAGGTTTTGTACGGTCCTACTTCCACAAGAGCGAGCACACACATGTTTGGTATGTTAAAAATAGAAAAGAATCATTGGATATACTAGTAGTGATGTTTGAAGTGCTAAGGTGCTGCATGGATCACTTGGTCATTTGGACTTCTATTTTGGTAATGGATCATACATACGATCGAACCCAATTATCAATTCCATTATGAAGGCAAAATGAGTTTTTATATAAAAAAAAACAAAATGGTAAAGAGAACTGAAAAATTACACAGGGGGAGCAACTATGTAACACAAAAGAAAGCTAAATAGTCCCTATGAAAGCTTTTAAATTCTTTCCCCAAGAAGTGATTCAAGGAGAGCCGCCTCTTCCTCCTGTCCAAACATCAATAACCACATTCAACATCACTTTAACAAAACAAACTCAAAATTATTAATGTTTGTTTCTATTCTCTACATACCACCAAGGCATTGAATTCGGTTTCCTCGTCTATGGCGCTGATCACAGCTGGATCGTCTAAGAGCTCCTGCAAACCCATTCGCATATAATGGTAAGCTTACTTCATATTGACGATCACACAAAAACCTTATTGTTAGGTTTACAAGAAATTCTCTCTTCTAAATCCAGAGAACCAAAAATAATCAACCACTAAGTTCTATTTCCCTTCACTCTATATTGTCTACTAAAACATCATTTATTTAACTTGTACGTTCGTCAAGACCTATCACATAATTACTTAATTTAATTCTAATAGTCTCCTTTATTCTTTCTGAATTCATAGATTGGTCAATGTGTGGTTCAGCTTTTGCTTAAAACCATTTCATTAACCCAAAGGAGAAAAAGTACACAATGGAGGTTCACTTACATCATCAGCAATTTGCAGCAGCCCATCTTGATCCTGCATAGAAGAAAAATTGCCATTTATCACTCTGTTTTTTCTATTTATAGTCATTTAGTTCCAAACGATTTCATTTCTTTTTTTTCTATGAAAGTAACAACATAAAGCTCACTTCTGCTTCAGCTTGGCATAACTTTAACAATAAAAAACCAAAAATAACAAGCGTACCTTAGCAGCAACAAAGAGAAGTGGATCTGAAGGTGTGTAGACCATATAGTGTGATCCATCCTGAATCCATAATTTATATTTAGACAACAAGAAAGGGAGTTTCATGTTCAACAGAATTCAAACTATACATATCACAATCAGAGTGTAAGGGTCAACTTTGGATCCACAATGGAGCACTAAATACAAACTTGGTTCAGAGACACATTGAGAAATTGAATGTCATGTTCTACTTTCACAATAATATACTACAATAGTGATATCTCTAAAAGATGTTCAGAATACTCTAAAAGGCACCTCAAAACATATCAATAAGCAAATGCCAAAAGAAAGAGTATACCAGATGGAAACACGTAATTTCAATGCCTTCTGTTGGCAAGCCTTCAACATCTTGGCCATCATCTGCAAACAGTAGTTGCTCGACACATTTAATAATATGAAAAAAGTACGACACAGAACTTTAAACATTAAGTATATGAGCAGACCCGTAATACCATCTCACGGTTAGAATGAAGTAGTTCGAGAGAACAAAACATCAGAGGAAAATAACAACATACATGTACTAAAATGCAAGTTCACATGATCATGTTTTTGATATTTGATATATGAATATAAAGCCTGATATCTTATATCCACCGTATATTATTACGAAGCCAAAAACGCCAGAGAATATTAATCAGAAGAATTTTCGTCATGTGTAAATATTAGAAGAAAAAGCGTGTTTGCCTGTGCGAAAATCGAAGACATTATCTTCCGTGTAGCAAAACCCTCCCCTTGCAGTGTAACAGAACCTGAATTATAGTGATAACAACCCATTAAACTGTATCAGACGAAAAGAGACACTAGGATATTAAAAATGTCATGCTTGAAACAGGGCACAGTCATACCCGCTGTGTACTAGATGCATATGGATCTTTGCAAGAGCATAAGCAGCAGCAGGAAGAAGAGATTCAACCTCTTCATCGCTGACCTAAAAGGCAGAACCAATCAGGTTAGCAAACAAAGGTCCCCAATATAAGCGATTTTCTAGAAAATGACTAATCTAGAGAGGGTGACTTGTTGAATCAATATCAGAGTTCTCAAAAGCATAGTGTTTATGCACCCCAAAAGGACTCTCTACACTAGGCTATGTGCAGTCCTGAAACAACGAATGAGAGAAAGTATCATGGAGGAGAGAACTTACAGCTGACCATCCATCAATATTTGTGCTCTTCAAAATCTGAACTGGCCTGAAGCAAGGAATGAATCAATCAATCAAACAGGAAAGAAGAAGTTGCTAAACTGATAAGAGAAAGATAGAAAAACAGAAATTACTCACGTATCAACAGGGCAAAGAAGCATACAATCCTCTCCTTTACTACTAGTAAATACTCTTCTTATCACACAATCCAAAGGGCTACTGTTTGTTGAATCAATCTGTACCAAAACAAAAACCTTTTAGATTCTCCTTTTCCCAAATACTTATCCAAGTCCAAAACCAAAGTGAAACTATTGACTCACCACAGTGGCGATTCGCTTCTTAGAGGCCATAAGAACCCTACCAGTTTCATCAATCACAAACCCAGCAGGTGGTTTAGGTATGGTAGGAGGAGAGTTAAACGTTGCTAGAGACCTCGAAGAAGAAGAATCATCATCTTCTTCAAAACCATCTGCATCTCTCAATTCCCAATCGTCCACAGGTTTCGCAGTTTTCCCCTTTTTCTTACGTTTCTTGTTCGTGCTACTATTACTATTGCCACCACCAGTACCCGTTGAGGCCTTCTTCGTCGGCTGTCCCGTTTGCGGATTCACCGCGGAGGTGATAACGAGACGAAGACGGCGGGTGGTCTTCGGAGATGAGACAGATAACGAGACGGGAAACGACGAAGACGGGTTGAGAAATTGATGGATATTGGAACATGAGAGAGTCGAATTTGGTGAAGGAGAAGTTAAAGAGTAGGAGAAAGCCATCGAAGAGAGAAGAAAGAGAGAACCTTTCTCTTGGGTGCTGCTTCAGAGAGTGTGAGCTAAGTGAATTCGCCGGCCGGAGATATTGTGTGGTAAGTTTTGACCGTAAAGTTGTGATTTTTATTTCGAGTAATTTATCAAAAATCATATTTTTATTTTTATTTAAAGTCACTTTGTAATAAATAAATCATAGGATGTGTGATCCGACCAAGTTAAACCAAATAGTGAAAGAACAAGGTTCACCGGACTCGGAGTATTACAATTGCAACATGTCTCATAGTCTAATTACAACTATCAGCTTTTTGTCCAAACAATGTAAAAACATGTCTCAATATTCAAATACTTGAGCAGCTTTTAGTGAAGCAAGTTCATCGCAATCCGCTGGGAACCATCCGATTGATTGTTTCTCGTTATCGTAGATTATCATCTGATCTTGCATTGATATATCTGTCGATTCAAAGAGAGGCAAAAGGGAATTAATATGTCTATAATACTCGAAACGTCAAGATCCGGAAATTGCCAATGGTAGTGTTAAAGACTATACCGCCGATGAGGTTTAAGTTCTGTAGACCAATTTCTGTGCCATTCAAGATTCCTAAGCATACATTCCCTTTCATCTGCGACGTTTTAATAAACCAGTTTTTAGCAATGTACAAAAGAACACAAGGTCGTGGAACGGATGGGAAACAGGATAGAGAAATTGCTTACAGAAATGATTAGATAAGCTTCTGGGGGTATCTCAAACAGAGATTTTGATCTCCAGCTTGTTTTGAAGCTAAGAGCTAGAGGCTTGAAATACTTCTTGACTTCTTCAATGTTCATTAACGGTCTTCGTCCTTGCCAGCATAGAGGTAGTGTGTGATCGTCACGTGCTTCTTTCAACGGTTTTCCGCTTAGTTCTCTCTTTAGCTACGGAAAAATAACAAAAAAAGACTTGATGAAAAATTGGTCTCTTCGCTCTTTATAGTCCAAGGTTACAGCAAGTTCCTTACCAAATATGTAACGGCTTGGTACGCCTTGGAATTGAAGTATGTGTAAGAACTTCCACTGTCAAAGACTGTTAATAGATTCTTCAGTCCCGTTGTTCTTCCCCCGAATAGAAGTTCCCCTCCCATTGCAGGAGAGTAGTGTTTTCTGAAAAAGAAAGTTGCAAGATTATAGCAAAAAGAGAGAATAAGGTGACCGGGTCAAAGATAAAAAAAGAAAGAGAAGAGCTATATAATTACGAGTATTCACGCGACATTGGTGTCCAAGAAACTCTTGAAGAATCATAAAGATCGTTGCCAAAAAAGAGGATTCCTCCGCCTAAACTGCTTAGGCAATGACCAATAACATTCTTGACATAACCTTGGCTATGAAGCTGTGACAGAATGCTTACTTTCCCCCTACCAAGTCCTAGTACTCCATCTAGAGGATGATGACTCGAAACCCCTGGGATTTGATCGTATCCGCATCTGTTGCACAGAAAACTCCATTGAGGGCTTGCTAGGAACTACAATTGCTTAAATCAATTTGAACATTGTCGGTTCAAGAATGTAGAAATAGATATATATACCCTAGAGCAAGACGGGGAGTGAGCCGGAGACCCTTTGTATAGTTCAAAGAGAAGACATCTCTAACAAGAACACCAAGAGAAGATCCTCCATCAGCATACTCAACCTCATAGTCACATTGTTCTGGAGCCTCACTTCTCTGGTTATCATTCAAATGCAACGCCTTACACAGTGGATCATTGCAAGGAATAAGATCGCTACTAGGCTGGTATAGTGGATGAGGCGCCTGAGACCAAAAACGGTTTCGTGAATTCGCTAGACGAAACTATGACAATGGATCTAGAGAAAAAGATAATCGAAGATGAAAATTATTATCTTACCTCCAAGCAACGAACACAAGGAGCATCACACTGGAGCCAAGTGAGATCACTACCAGTATCAAGATCAAGGTAATAAGGTCGTGGTGGTTGTCCTATGTGGATAGTAACATTGTAATATCTGTTCCAAATCGAAGTATAGGACAAAAGAAAACAAAATTTAGAGCATTACTGAGAAAGGCAAGCAATAATTTTGTGAAAGAGTTTGGAAATATAAATAGAAATATATACCCAAGAGGATAAACGTTGCCATGAACAGGGAACACTACTGAAGAGACAGCTCTGGCAAATCTATCAGAGAATCCAGCTGTTTTCCTCCATCTGAAATCAACTGCCGACGAAAAACCCAGAACCAAAGACATAACCATCAACACAATCATAAAACGGACATTCATTTTCTCCATCTTTCACGGTTTGTGGCGAAATAATAAAATAGAAAAGTAGTTATTTGTATTAGCCAATCACGTGATGGTGATGATGAAAATGGAAAATGACAAAGGCCAAGACATTTACAAGTTCAAGATATTTATTACAAAAGAATTGTCTTTTTGTTGATGCTTATGGGGGTACTTGCATAAGCAAAGAAACCTTTTTTATTTGGTTTGCAACAAGTAGACAGGTAATAAGGATTCTTGGCTTAAACCACAGGGGACTTGAGGCTAAAAATATTCCAGAACCAGTATCTTGCCAAAATCAAGAATCGAGATAAGGTATAATGCTGATGAGAAAGAGTAGAGCCAAAGTATATCTTGCAGCTGAAGTAAGCAATCTTGTTGGCATCTTTCTTCTTCGATTCAAATTGTCACAGAACAATTAGTGAGCTTCACAATCATTTACCCATCCCAGTGAAGAAGCATCTTTTCACAACCACCAATTCATCATCATCATCATCATCAGTCCAAATCTGCTAATAGAAGAGAAGAAAATCATAAATTTCAAAGCTCAACAACATTATCATTTGGCTATCAACCCATCCATCAGAGTAAAGCTATAGTTAAAAAAAAAAAGAAGATCTTACCATAATGCCCAGAGAATGAGAGTGTAGATAAAGCAACAGTCAAGAAACTCGTACGTTCATTCAATATCATCTTCATCATCCAATCCATTTCTGTAGCTAACCAACTCTGCATCAACCTTAGCTTTTCTAGGACTCATCAACACAAGCTCAGCTAATCTCCTCCTAGCTAAATACACATCATTTGGTTCAACCAACTCCCCTCTCTTATACGCCTCTCTTAAAAACACCGTATGAAGCTTCCCATAATTCCCACGAGTCGATATATAAAATATCCCCTGATGCTGCAGAAGAAACTCTTTCAACTTCTTAGGCAAATTCATAACATTTCTAAAATGAGCAATTCTCTCAAGCGTGATCTTCTTCTCAAGAGTCAAAGACAACAACTCATGGATACAAGCAACAGCTCTCTTCTCTAATCTATTCTGAGCTTCCATTGATCTCAAATCGTAACCAGATATATCCTCATAAGGTGACCAATAAGGAAGTCTCTGCCATTTCCAAACAGCGATTCGAAAATACTTTCCAATCTTGAAACCAGGAGGAAAATTCACAACGAATGAGAATCTAACATCCTCTGCATCAATACCTTTTGTTCTATACTCAATCTCTCTAACTCTCTCAATCGCACAAATCGTTAAACTAGAATCTCTCTCCACAATCTCAATGTACTTATCTCGAGTCTCTTCAGCATCAATGAGCCTAAAGAACTCTGGATGTTTCAGAACCACAGAGTACTCGAAATCTTCAGGGAGACCAAACTCAGTGCGAGCGATCCTTACATGCTCAAGACGGATCCGACCCGTATTCGACATCATCACGAGTTTCCTCAACCGGGTCACTGCGTCGGGTATTTGGGAGAGAAGAGCTTCGTGCTCGTCGCGGATTTGATCCAAAGCCTTTCTTGTTAATCGAGCATAGAGGATTCGTTGAACTGGGTGCTCGTATATCTCGAACACGTGTGGGAATTTGAGGAGGAAAGCGCCTGGCTCGTGTTGCTTGAACCCGAGACCTAGACGACGAGCTAACGTGTCTAGGAGAGAGATTGCGATGGTGTTGTTTGGTTGTGAGAGAATCAAGCTGTGAAATTTGATGACTTTACGGATTTTTTTCTCGACTTCCATGTAATTGTCGTAGCCATGGTCACGAACTCGATCTTGTTTCTTGGGAATGGTGGTGGATTGAGAAAAGGGTTTCACGAGGATTGAAGGAAGAATCGTACTCGCTAATTTAGGGTTTAAGGTTATTGAAGAAGCATTCCTTAGAAAAAGCTTCATCCTTTTTTTTTGGGTCTGAGTGGCTCTGAGTCAGGGTTTAGCATCACTCTGTTTACTAGGTTTGGGTCGGAAATTGGATATCGGTTCGGATCCTAGACTGATCCGGCTTACATGATTGGTTTAGATTTTACATCGTTTCAATATATATATTGTAAAAACTAGAATGGTGTATCTCTCTCTCTTCATTATTTACATCTTACATCAATGTTGGTATAATTAAGTAGAGACAGTTTTGACGAATGAAACGATGACAGTAACAGCATCAAGTTTACCACCTTTGTGTCCAACATATCCTTCTTCTTTAGCTGCGTCTGCAAACGGTGTTCTCTCTGTTTCACTTCCTCCCACCTCTTGTGCCTTTGCAGCCACTAACTCTGCTATTTCCTGTTAATAAAAATCCACCAACATTGATGTTAGAATCGATATGTTTCTCAAAACCAATTTGATGATAAGAGCTAAGAATAGAGTAAGAATTCAAGACACTGAGCACCTGAGGTTCCAAACTCTGTTCCAGTGACTCGCAAACTATTGAAACTATTTCTTTCTCGTACAAATTGTCAAAGAGTCCATCAGTTGCTACGATGACAACATCGCCTTCATCCAGTTTCACATTGTAAACCTGTACATTGTGTAAAGCAAGCGCACATATTGTGGTTTACATTAACCATTCAAGAGTGTAAAGATGTCATTGCTTTAAGTAGTAACAGCATCGTACCTCTGCAAGTTTTAGGACATCACAGCCTTGCGTAATTTGTAAGGGAAAACAAAAATGATGAAACATTGGAGACGACTTCTGCAATACTGTGCCGTCCCTAATAACTATGAATCCTGTATCTCCGATATTGGCAATGTGGAGTTCCTACGAATTACAAAATAATTTTACATGATCACTGAATGACTTTATCTCAAAAGGATTTTCAATGTATCATACATTGTTAGGGACCAAGTCTCACATTATTGTCAAGATGAGCAATTAAGGCTGTTGATGATCCAGAGGACTTGGTCTCATTGACACTTCTATGGAGAACTTGAACTGGGTCAGTCATCTTAGCGGTTTCATCAGAAATAATCTTCTGACAGTTGCTCATGAGTTCTTGAGAATACATTCCCTTATTGATTCCTGAATATGAACCAAACATATATTCGACAAGAAAATTATACACGTGAGTGAGTTTCTGCAGAACTTTGAAAAGCTATGTGAAAATACTTAAATGTACCTTCAAATGACCACTGAGAGACTCCATCAGCAATACCTATCCAGTTGTGGTGAAAGGTAAAATAAGCATCTTCCCGACCTGCCAAAGCCTGAACATCACTATTTCTAAATTATTCTCCACATAACATAAGTATAAGGACTTAAAATTTCAAAAAATTGTCAGAATGTTAGAAATGACGTTTTTGAGGTGGCGGGAAATGAGAATGTGATTAAGATATGAAAGATCATGTGATAATCTTGTAGTATACTATATAATGGAGTGTCAGAAACTTAGCATTTCAACAATTCTCCCTACTTTTAGTTTAACTAAACAGAAAAGGATCACAGGTACCTTATAGGGCCTTTGGAGTGAAGCCAAACCAGAGTCCAAGTAAAATTCTTTGGACAAAAGCTCTTCCCTGTTTAGATGACAAACATCCAACCAAAACAAAACAAGCATGCAGTATGATTCCTAGCCCGGTATAAAAATATACATAGATACATGTAGCTGTATCTATGCAAGACAATAGTCCAGTTTGTTTAACACAAGAGTAATATATATGACTTACTAACCTGTCAGAAGCCACTTCAATTGGTTCAAGAGTGGTCGTTTCAAGTGCAGGAACTTGGAGATCTTCCCCTTCTGTTTCATCGGCGGTTTTAGATATGCTACCATTATCAATTATTGCGTCCTTCACAGTTATTTCATCTTCTATGGTTGAAGCCACATTTTCTCCATCATTTTCCTTCATATATGATAAGTAATTAGAGTGGTGGCACTATATTCTGTTCAACAACATTCTCTGATGTATCCTTCCTTCTACACTGTTAAAACTACTTAATGGTTTAGAGTAAGGACTCACCACCTCAGACGCATCAACTGCAGGCTTTTCCGCGATCTCAGCGTTGCTGAGATGTGTTGCTTCCGGTTCAACTAAAATATTCTCCTCAGGTTCAAAAGTTTTTATAGGTTTTTCCTCAGAAGTATCAATTACAGGCTTTTGAGCGATCTCATCAACGCTACAATCTATTGCTTCTGAAGTTGAAATGAGTTCACCAGCAGCAGCTGTATCTGTTGGTTCAACTACAAGATTCTCCTCAGCTTCAATATTTTTCACAGGCTTTTCCCTCACAGCCAAATTGTCATCAATTTCGATGGCGTATACAGGCGCAACTTCCTCAAGATCCTGGGACTGTGAGCCAGGTTCAGCTAAATTATCTTCCTCAGCTTCAAAACTTTTCATAGGATTTTCCTCAGACGATACAGGCCTTTGAGCGATCTCATCAACGCTGCTAGGTGTTGCTTCTGGAGTTGAAACGAATTCATCAGGAAACACAGCAGCTGTAGCTGTTGGTTCAACTACAAGATTCTCCTCAGCTTCAATGGTTCCCACAGGCTTTTCCCTCACAGCCAAATTGTCATCAATTTCGACGGTGGATACAGTCACAACTTCCTCAAGACCATGGGACTGTGAGCCATGTTGTGAACTAGATGATCTCGGTCTTGTTTGAACCTCCATACGATTCTCAGTGATTTGTTGATAACCATTTGTCTCACGGTCTCCTATTTTATTGACTGAAACTGTCTCCATGACTTTAGAAGAAAGAGGCTCCACAGCAACTGGCTCAGATTCCTCAGAAACAACTGCATTTTCTTCAGTTGAGCTAGTAGGAATAGCTTCTGCTACAGTAGCTATGGAGCTCAGATTGGACACACTAGCAAGTTTCGTTTCAACCTTATCTTCTTGGCTCCGTGATACATTCACCGAAATTAAAGTTTCTTTTTTCTTCTTAGTAGGAGCACGAACCCTTTTACGATCCTTAATTTTGATGACATTGCTACTAAGGTTGGAAGGAGCAGCACTTTCCTCTTTCTTCGCATCAGATTTTTCCTTCAATACAGGAACAGGATCAAGATCTTTTACCCGTTGTTTCCTTGAAACTTCACTGGCTTCTTCTGATGTATTCGCATGTTGCTTCTTCTCTACTTCTTCTTCTACGCATCTCGCTTTTTCTTCAGCCTCTAGATATTTCTCAATTTCACTTGCATCCCCAAACCGGAAGACATAACTTCCATCCTTAAGCTCTGCAGATCCAAAAGCTAAGCTCAGATTTTAAAGTACATTAACTTTTTTTTTATTCTTAGCTTCGGAAGCAATCATATTCAGACATTTTGAAACTAAGCAAGATCTTATGTTTGATACTCAAATTCGAAGTAAAACTTGTGATAATCTCGTAATTGAAGCTTCAGACACTTCAAAAATTAGGGAAATAAAGTAAAGCACAAAACTTTGCCGAAGAGACTAGACTAGTTTCAGAGAGGAAGAGAAAACAAAAGAAGACACGAAGACTTACGAGTGGTGGACACGAGATCGAACTTCTCCGGTGGACATGGAGAAGAAGCGGAAGCTAAAGACTGTGAATGTGAAACGGACTTAGCCAACTGTAGTTGAGAAGACAATCGGAACTCCTTAACGGAGAATCTAACTCCACCAGGAAGTCTCCGAAAGAAACCCCATGGACGGTGAAGAGAAGGAAAAATCAAAAAAGTAGGAGCTTGAAGAGAAAATATCAAGTGATCAGCCATAACTTTAAAACATTGAAGTCTGTCTGTAACAACAACAACAACAGTGTCACAGGTGGGTTTAGACGATGGAGAGCACTTGTAGATGATAATTGGGTGACGTTAAAACCGGTGGTAACCCTCTGTTTCATTCAGATGTGTTCGTTCGATTCACACATACATGTGGCTATAGTTTGTTTTTAATTATTTGGCTATAAAAGAGTCATCTCTTTTATTTCTGGCTCTGTTCTATCCTGTGGCCGAACCAGTCGTCAATCAAATCCCAAAGCAAGTCGTTTCGTTCAGAGATGGTGACTCTAAACGCGTCTTCTCCTCTCACAACGAAATCGTTCTTACCTTACCGCCACGCTCCTCGCCGTCCGATCTCTTTCTCCCCTGTTTTCGCCGTTCATTCGACTGACCCCAAGAAATCAAGCACCCAATCAGGCTCTGCCTCGGCTAAATGGAGTCTAGACAGTTGGAAATCGATGAAAGCTTTGCAGTTACCGGAGTATCCAGATCAGAAGGATCTCGAATCTGTTATACAGACGCTTTCGTCTTTTCCTCCTATTGTTTTCGCTGGTGAGGCGAGGAAGCTAGAGGAGAAGCTTGGACTAGCGGCTATGGGTCAGGCCTTTATGCTCCAAGGTGGTGATTGTGCTGAGAGTTTCAAGGAGTTTAACGCTAATAACATTAGAGATACCTTTAGGGTTCTTCTTCAGATGGGTGTTGTTCTCATGTTCGGTGGCCAGTTGCCAGTTTTCAAGGTCGGTTTTTTAATGCTCAAGACTCGAGTTTTTCTATATGTTTTGAGTTTGGTTTATGGAAAGTTTATGAATTTTGTTGGTTTTATAAATATTCAGGTGGGAAGAATGGCTGGTCAGTTTGCGAAGCCGAGATCAGACCCATTTGAGGAGAAAGATGGCGTGAAGCTGCCGAGTTACAGAGGTGATAACATAAATGGTGATGCTTTTGATGAGAAATCGAGGATCCCTGATCCTCATAGGATGGTTAGAGCGTATACACAGTCTGTGGCTACGTTGAATCTCTTGAGAGCATTTGCAACTGGAGGGTATGCAGCTATGCAGAGAGTTAGCCAGTGGAATCTTGATTTCACCCAGCATAGTGAACAGGGTGACAGGTTCGTTAACTTCTCTCTTTGGTTGTATTCTTGTTTGTTATGATGTTAAAATTAAATTGGAGATAAGGTTTTCTTATAACTACTTGTTGTGACTAAAACAGGTACCGTGAATTGGCCAATAGAGTTGATGAGGCTTTAGGATTCATGAGTGCTGCTGGACTTACTAATGCTCACCCAATCATGACTACTACTGAGTTTTGGACATCCCACGAGTGCTTACTGCTGCCTTATGAGCAAGCGCTCACTAGAGAGGATTCAACATCTGGGCTTTACTATGATTGTTCTGCGCACATGGTTTGGGTTGGAGAACGAACTCGCCAACTTGATGGTGCTCATGTTGAGTTTCTGAGGGGAATAGCTAACCCACTTGGAATCAAGGTTTGTGATCATTATAACTGTGCTCTTTAGGATTATCAATTGCCTCAGTACAATGGATTTTTGTATGAGAAATTGTCAGATGGTGATTGGTGTACTTTGATGTAGGTGAGTGATAAAATGGTCCCTAGTGAACTGGTTAAGCTGATAGAGATACTAAACCCTCAGAACAAGCCTGGAAGGATTACAGTTATAGTGAGAATGGGAGCTGAGAATATGCGTGTTAAGCTTCCTCACTTGATCAGAGCAGTACGTGGAGCTGGTCAGATTGTGACTTGGGTTAGTGATCCAATGCACGGAAACACAATCATGGCTCCAAGTGGGCTAAAAACTCGTTCTTTCGATGCAATCAGGGTAATATTTTCTACTTACTTTATCTTCTGACTTTAGATATAAATCTTGTATCAGGGTAAGCATGTATTTGCCATTAAAATGAATTGAATTATATGGTGTTTATCAGGCTGAATTGAGAGCGTTCTTTGACGTGCATGATCAAGAAGGGAGCTTCCCTGGTGGAGTTCATTTAGAAATGACAGGACAAAACGTGACAGAATGTGTCGGAGGGTCACGCACCATCACTTACAACGACCTAAGCTCGCGTTACCACACTCACTGTGACCCAAGGCTCAACGCTTCTCAGTCTCTTGAGCTTGCGTTCATCATTGCAGAGCGTCTGCGAAAGAGAAGGCTCGGTTCCGGGAACAACCTATCATCTATTGGAGTCTAGAGAATAAGACAATACTTTGTCCGAGTTAGTGATATATGTGTGTGTATAGAGTGGCTCTATACTAAAAGTTGCTAAGTTTTCAGTAATCGAGTTTATGTACCAAAGTGAAAACATTGTTGTTATTGTGTTTGGGGCTATGCTTTGTTTTATTACGCTCGACTTGTTAAATCAGTTAAATAAACGAAAGTTGTAAAATTTGACTCTGTTACAACGAAAAATATTAGGTTCCTTTCGTTCTGTAATTTTTTTTGACTCATTCGACATATACATACTTTGAAGTTTGAACCTTTTCACTAATTAAAAGTTGTATGATGATGATGATGAAGCGATCTAACACGTGGACACCACTCGTTTAGAATAAAACGGGATTCGAGGGATTGAGATTACGGAGCCACCACCACTTCCATGGAGTCTACATTCTCAGCTCTATCAACCGTCACGGCCACAACGATGGCTAGAACTTGTGGTGGTCCTTCGTTACCTCTCCTCACTATTTCTAAAGCTCTTAACCGTCATTTATCCGGCGCCAGACACCTCCATCCTTTATTGCTCGCTCGTTGTTCTCCCGCCGTGCGCCGTCTTGGTGGGTTTCATGGTAGTAGGCTTACTTCGTCGAATTCAGCTTTGAGAAGCTTGGGAGCTGCTGTTTTGCCGGTTATCCGACGTCGGTTGCAGTGTTTGTCGAGCTCATCGCCGTCTTTCAGGAGTATTTCGAGTGGCGGCGGAGGCGGTGCAGGGTTTGGTGGGTATAATGGTGGAAGTGGCGGCGGAGGTGGCGGAGGATCGGAGAGTGGTGATTCCAAGTCGAAATTGGGTGCTGCAGCAAGTGATGGTGTCTCTCTTCCGTCGTCAGATATTATTATCCTCGATGTTGGAGTATGTGCTCTTCTCACTTTTTTCCTCTATGATTTCGAATTCAATTCAATACTGTTATTGTGTTGCTGACATTGATGTGACACTCTATTGAAGGGGATGACATGTGGAGGTTGTTCTGCAAGTGTGAAGAAGATACTGGAAAGCCAAGTAAGTGTGAAGTTTTTTACTTTTCTTGCTCTTCTTCCTCTCCTGGTTTGCTTCTCTCAGCCAGACCAAATTGGTGGTCTGTTCTTGTTTCACAGAGTATGGTTGCCCAATTATTTTGGTTAAAACCTTTCTTGTCTTGTTTCCTTTTCTTTGATGTATAGCCTCAAGTTGCTTCTGCTAGTGTTAATCTCACCACTGAGACAGCAATAGTGTGGCCTGTACCGGAAGCTAAAAGTGTACCTGACTGGCAAAAGAGTTTAGGCGAGACGCTTGCAAACCATTTGACCAATTGCGGTTTTCAGTCTACTCCTCGAGGTGTGACTCCTAAATCTTAATATCTTTTTTGGTGATCCTTTTTTTTTGTTGCTGAACGTAGCGATTATTATACTCTTCGCAAAGTTGGAGCGGATCATGATCACTATTTTCCTTATAAGCTTGTTTAGATCGTTTTTGTAGACTCAGTCTTGCAGATTTTGTTTGTTTCTTTGACGTGCAGTTCCTGCATACTATCTTTTTTTGTGTTTAAAGCTTTTTTGAATTTTTTTCATAGTTTAGCGTCTAGGAATAGGGTTATATTGGGATAATACAGGTAGCTAAATGGTTACCTTGGATGTATATTGTTTGAATATAGTGCCATAAGTTTTAGTGCTTCAGTAATGCTAGTTGACTGGAAGTAAATATAAAAACTTATCATCTTTTTGCAAATCCGGTGGATAATTGTGGGGTAGGGGAAGTTCCTGAAGATATTGCAGGAGAGTTTGCACCTTGATAGTACAAAAGATTTCTCCAGCAGCAATCATTATCAGTATGGTATGTTCTTTGTTTGAAGGAATTTGAACTTTTCAATTGTTGATTTTTGAGTTTATTGTGGACTAGTTCTAAGTGTACTAACTTGATCGCGTCTCCTTTAACAGATGATTAAAAGCAGCTGCTAATGGCGAATGGATTGTAACATAGATTTCTGGCGCTAGTGGTTCCAATTATATAGAATTTGTTGTCAGTCCTTGTGATAAATTGATTATCCTAAGCCCGTGTACTTATTTTATGTTTTCCATTTATGACATCCCTTCTCTACCAGACAGCATTTTTCTGTAGTGATGACCTTGTTCTATAATTGTCAATTTTCCAAAAGGATCCATTGAAAGCTATAAACTTTTATACTACTCATTGGATTTATGTT
This sequence comes from Camelina sativa, assembly GCF_000633955.1. Taxonomy (NCBI): domain Eukaryota; kingdom Viridiplantae; phylum Streptophyta; class Magnoliopsida; order Brassicales; family Brassicaceae; genus Camelina; species Camelina sativa. Next base: position 3,460,345 of record NC_025696.1, on the reverse strand, counting down.
TCGATGGCAGACCTTCATTCAGTAATGGCTTTCGTAACTCTATCTACTTGATACATCATTTTAGCTTGACTAGGGGATGGATAATTAGTCAAGAACTCGTTTCTTTGTTCTTCTGTAATAACTTTCTTTAGCTATCATATAAGTATTGTTTCGTTCTTTACATGTAAGTCTTAGGGATGTTTGCTTATCAGTAGCAGAAATATTCTGGATGCCCTTGCTTTTTTGGGTCAGGGTATTTTACAGTTGTCTTTCTTGGTATGAGCACTAAGTATCTCTCTTTGTTCCAGATTTGGTGACAGAGAATTTCTTCAAAGTTTTCGAAACAAAGACAAGAGACAAGCAGGCTCGCTTGAAAGAGAGTGGTAAATAGTTTCCCCATATTTGATTTGCTGTTACAGGAAATTGATATTTTGTTTCTGAATTTTGTATATCACTTGATTGTTTTACAGGCCGCGAGCTTGCTGTTTCATGGGCCCTATGTGCTGTATGCTTAGTTGGCCATTTAACTCACTTTCTAGGTGTTAATGCTCCTTGGATTCATGCAATCCATTCAACGGGGTTCCATGTGTCTTTATGTTTGATTACGTTGCTTGGTCCTGGGCGCAAGCTAGTACTTGATGGTGTCAAGAGCCTTTTAAAGGGTTCTCCTAACATGAACACGCTAGTTGGTCTTGGGGCGTTGTCATCGTTTTCTGTTAGCTCACTGGCAGCCATGATTCCAAAATTGGTAATTAAACTATCCTTTCCCTCACACTCTCTACTTTCCAGAGGAAATAAGTTTTGTTGTGATTATGAAATTTCTTTACGAGTAAACACTTGTAAAATTTTATTCAATGCTGAAACAAAGCTTTGATATTAACTTAATACGTTTTCCCTGTAAGCTAGGAGTATTTAAACTCTTGACCTCCATATCTGTATTTGTCCTTGCGATTGATGGCTGATATTATATACCTATAAAACTGTTTTGACATTCAGGGTTGGAAGATGTTTTTTGAGGAACCAGTTATGTTAATAGCTTTTGTATTGCTGGGAAGGAATCTTGAACAGCGAGCTAAAATAAAAGCCACCAGTGATATGACTGGCCTTCTGAGTGTTTTGCCTTCAAAAGCTCGCCTTCTGCTTGATGGGGATCAGCAAAATTCAACTGTTGAAGTTCCTTGTAACAGTCTTTCTGTCGGTGATTTAGTCGTCATACTACCAGGAGTAAGAAGAGAGATTTTCATTCTTATGCATAGTATGTTGTTGTTTCCCATTTAGATTATTTAACTGGAAGGGATATTCTCATTCATTCTTTTGCCAGTTATAAGGAGGATAAATATCTTCTAATTAATGTTCTTCTTTGTGTGTCCTTTTCATTGACGCGTGGGTTATGATCTCCTTATTTACCCAGGACCGAGTTCCAGCAGATGGTGTTGTCAAGTCAGGTAGAAGCGCCATTGATGAGTCAAGTTTCACAGGTGAACCATTGCCAGTGACAAAAGAGCCAGGGGTAAGTTTCTATTCCACCCCTATCTTTATCTAGTGTAGCCTGAGATAGGTGAGGATATTGTCATCACGACTTTTTGGGTTGACACTCCTTTGAACATATTATGAGTTTCATCAACTTTAGAAATTTATTTTGTAGAAATAACTCAAATTTGTTTTGTGAAAAAATCTTTTGGCTAGAGTCAAGTCGCAGCAGGATCTATAAACCTGAATGGAACTCTCACAGTCGAAGTGCATAGATCAGGAGGTGAAACTGCAGTTGGGGACATTATTCGTCTGGTTGAAGAGGCTCAGAGTAGAGAAGCACCAGTACAGCAGTTGGTTGACAAGGTCTCTCCTCTCTTTCCTAGTGCATTTTTTATACCAATTAGGGTTTACCTTGATTTCCCATGTAATGTTGTGGAGCATAAAAAAACTCAAGTATTTGCATAGACATGGCAATTTGACAAACCTATTAGTTAGTTTCCCGTTACTGGATAGATATTTGATTGAGAAACCAATATGTATTGTATTTTCAGCGACATACTATCTTGTGGATTTCCTTTGTAGATATCATTAACATGCTGTTGAAATAATATGAATAGATTGAAATTTCCATTGTTTGCTTTCTTTCTTTTCCTGTTTGGCCCATGTAGTATCATAACTTTCAGCTTCTTATATCGTCTTAGAATTGCTGTATAGCCACAGCGGTGTTAGTAGCTGGGAAACTACTAGCACTGAGTTTATATAGGAGAAGACATTTTTTGTTGGATGGCGTGGAATTGAAATTGCAAATTTGCATATGTAGATATAGCCAGGACTAAACGATTTCTCTTTTTTTTCTTTTTTTTTTTGCAATTACAGGTCGCAGGACGCTTCACGTATGGAGTGATGGCACTCTCTGCGGCTACATTTACATTCTGGAATCTATTTGGTGCACATATTCTTCCTTCTGCATTGCAAAACGGGAGCCCAATGTCTTTGGCCATTCAACTATCTTGCAGCGTTCTGGTATGCGTTAAATTTATTTATTTTGATTTAAATGTTAATACTTTCATGAGATCAAGCATGTGCAAACAAAGTTTTGAAAGCAAATACAACCACCTGAACTGCTGCCCATGATATCAGTTAAAAATTTAGAGTGGATATGTATTTCACTTTTGACTCTCTTAGGACCTTAATAATCTAGATTTATCAAACCAAGGATGGCTTAAAAAGAGTTTCTCCATCTTTTGTTTATCATGCTGTCTCACAGACTTTCATTTTGACCAGGTTGTGGCTTGTCCTTGCGCCCTTGGGTTGGCTACACCAACCGCAATGCTGGTAATTCTTCTACTGAATAAACAGTTTTTCTGCATAAATCAGACAGAGTAAGACGTTGAAGACCTTGCTTATATCCCATAGGTTGGTACATCATTAGGAGCAAGAAGAGGATTACTTCTTCGTGGTGGTGATATTCTTGAAAAGTTTTCCTCGGTTGATACTGTTGTCTTCGACAAAACTGGGACACTGACGAAGGGACACCCTGTTGTGACTGAAGTCATTATTCCTGAAGATCCAAGGTTAGGCTCTTTACTGATTCAATTGCATGACGAAGTCTCTCACTGACATGCTATTGTTAATACCTTTTTTATTTGAAGCTTCTTACATACCCAAATTTGCGCCTAAAAGCTTTGTCAGGCTTTTATGCTTCTTGGCACAGCTCTTCGATAGTTTTAAATAATACTTATTGAAGCCTTGTAATTGTTTCAAATTAGTTTTTTGTTTTCTTGAAATTTTCCACATACTTCTGTGCTTTGTGAAAACATCTGACTCCTCGTGTTCTTATGCAGAGAAAATTTGAATGATACTTGGTCAGAATTTGAGGTTTTGGTGTTAGCAGCTGCTGTTGAATCAAACACTACTCACCCTGTAGGGAAAGCAATTATAAAAGCAGCCCAGGCTCGTAATTGTCAAACTATGAAGGTAAGACTGTAAATAATAATCATTTCCCTAGTTCGATGAAGCTAATGATCTCCATCACTGCAGGCAGAGGAGGGCACATTTACTGAAGAACCAGGGTCTGGTGCTGTTGCTATTGTCAATAGTAAGAGGGTTACAGTTGGGACCCTAGAATGGGTTCAGAGGTATAATATGTTCATCCTTTGTATAAATGGTTTATTATCTAATTTAGGTGTGATTTGGCTCCTGATAAGTAACCATTGTAGTCTCATATACATTTCATGTTAGTATAATTTATATCAGTATCGCCATTTATGCATTTTTTGTTGATGATGTGGTCGTTGCTGTCACAATTTTGACCTACAAATGCTGCCTGGCCACAAATCAAGATTACACATATATTATTTTTTCCTCCATAGGATTGTACATATCTAACTATTAAGTATTTGTGGAACATGTGAAGCTGAACAGTTAATAAATAATACATGATAAAGATAAGGAAGTTGCAGGTTTTTGAACCGTAAAAAGATAAGCTCTCTTTTTAATTTACTCTTGCGCTATGCAGACATGGAGCCACTGGGAACTCATTGCATGCATTAGAAGAGCATGAATTTAACAACCAGTCTGTTGTGTACATTGGGGTGGATAATTCACTTGCTGCAGTCATCCGTTTTGAAGATAAAATCAGGGAAGATGCTGCTCAAGTTGTTGAGAATTTGACTCGCCAGGGAATCGATGTGTACATGCTGTCTGGTGACAAGAGGAACGCTGCTAATTATGTAGCTTCTGTCGTAGGAATTAATCAAGAACGGGTATGTTATTATATTCTTACATGGATTGAAAAAACTTCTCCTTGGAGTTTTGGCATGCATGGTTTGCTAAAAGGTGGTATTTGACGAGAATTACCAAAGATATAAAGTCATCTCCGTGAATCAGTGATTGAGCTGTAGGCGTAACCGTCGTTTTGAACGAATTAAAATTTGGTCCTACTGACTTTCATTAGTCAGATACTCAGATAAAGTTCCTGCAATCTCCTCATTCCCTTAAAAATGCCTGATCTAATTTGTAATACAGGTTATCGCAGGAGTTAAACCAGCAGAGAAGAAGAACTTTATCAATAAACTTCAAAGAAATAAGAAGATTGTTGCCATGGTGGGTGATGGGATAAACGATGCTGCTGCTCTGGCATCATCTGATGTTGGAGTGGCCATGGGTGGTGGTGCAGGAGCGGCCAGTGAGGTGTCTCCCATTGTCTTGATGGGCAATCGATTAACACAGGTTTCTCATATTAACCCCACAACAGTTCTACGTTTTTCATTTTATTGTGCTATAAAGTGAGAGCTCCGACTGATTACTACATCAAGTTATATAGTCACTGCCGTTTTGATCCAATATATGCTGTTAGTGCAAATCAATTTAGCTTGAAGGCATGGTGAGATGCGACACATGTTAGTATCCAGCTGCTTATTAATTTTGATTTCAGGAAGAGACGAAAAACTAATTTATCTAACAGTAGTGAATTAATACAACTACAAACTGAAATTAACTTCTGATGAACTTAGAACTTGTTTAAGACTTGTGGAATTGTCAGTATGCATCTTCATCTAGTTGTATAGATTTTTCTTTTATGCGTAAAATTGCTGGTCATAGGAAACTGCATTTTCTTACTGAATCAAGGGTTTTAGATGTTTCCTTTTGGCTTACGTAGAATTTGGACAGATGTAGTTAGTATTTACATGATTGCCATGCAGTTGCTTGATGCAATGGAGCTAAGTCGGCAAACCATGAAGACTGTGAAGCAAAATCTTTGGTGGGCGTTTGGATACAACATTGTAAGTTATTCTGCATTTTCATGTCTCAATTTTCTTGCTGAGATTCATTGTGAATATCTCTAATCAGTTATTGTCTTCTGTTCTATTTATTTGCAAACTGTGTAGGTAGGGATCCCAATTGCGGCGGGAGTGTTGCTACCATTGACTGGAACCATGTTGACTCCATCAATGGCAGGGGCGCTCATGGGTGTAAGCTCTCTCGGTGTCATGACTAACTCTTTACTTCTGAGGTACAGATTCTTCTCTAACCGAAAAGACAAAAATGTCAAATGGGAACCAAAAGACGGAACAAAGCAGCCATATGAGAATACAAGATGGAAGGAAAGCTCTTAAATGAGGCGTATTGAGTCACGATATCGTGATTTTTGCAGAGATTAGTCTGTTTTGTTTTTTTACTTTTCACTCTTAGCGATAATTCCGGGTCTTCTTTATTCTTGAGAGGGTTTGTTAGGGTATCAATTGTTGGAGAATGTAACACATAGCCTCAGTAACACATTCAAAACTGTCTTAGCTTTGGCATTTGATACTCTGGAGTCTGGACTTTGATTTTGTATAAAATTTATAGTTGATAAATCAGCGGGGTTCCAATTATGCCATGTCACATACGAAATAGAGGTACAGAATTCATGTCACATCGCAAAACTCATTGCCAGAGCAAGTCCTTTTTATATTCCAATACACTCAGTCTGGAACGAGCCCATACAAATCAATCAATAAAATAACAACCACAGAATCAAATATCAACTCTCGATACAAAAAATAAATCATTTCTCCTATACTTTAGAACCAATCGTACTTATGAAACAATGTGTAGAAAAAAATTCCTCCCCTGAATTGGTTTGTGTTACGTGTTCTTTGACAATTCAGGAGAACTTGCGCGTAGATGAAAACCAGTAGTTTGATCGGTCCATTTCATACCATATAAGTCATTCCAACTTGCATCAAATGCGAATGCGGAACGCTTAGGTTTGTTATCCCTCTCCTGCAGTTCTTCCTCAGGAAAGCATACATGTAATTTATCACCAGCTTCTTCAGAAACCAAGAATCCTTAGTAGCCCTTATGTCCCCATGTCCCAGTAGATACACCACCCCTGACTCTTTTGCTTTGTGAATAAACGACAATTCTTTTTCTAGACTCTGCTCCACATCCAACGCCGTTGAAGGACCTGCCCCAAAATCAATGCTGGCCTTTCTTCTTTCCACGGGTTTCTTGTTTGAAAAATCCATGTGCTCAGCTAAGAGAGGCACCCCAAGTGAATACACACTTCCATTGGGTGCTATCAAAACTCTGGACAGAGTCACATCATCCTCGGAATCTGTATCATTATGGTCTCCGTCACTCTCAAGTGCACGCTCCTGCGCTTCCTTACGTATAAATTTTTCTAGACTTTCAATCAGTATTTGCTCAAACGCCTGGTGATTTTCCTTCCGCACATCTTTGTATCCATACCTATTTTAAACGGACAGCACTTTATATATGAAAAAATATTTCTCATAACTAAATTTTCTTCCATTTGAAAACCGATTGTTTGTTTACCTGGCAACACAGCGGAATAAATGATAGCTTCTTGGGCAGACACGTCTGAAAAGAAACCTCTCGGACTGAGGCACGCTTGGAACAGGGACATACTTTATACACACAAAGATAACCATGGAATGGATCGCAGGAAGGGTGGTTAGAAAATGACCAAAAATTGCTGGAACTCCTTTTGCTAGCTCATTATAAAGCAGACCAATACCGGGTGCTCTAATCGTCCCAAGGTTACTGCCCAGTTCTCGTAGTAGATCCATTGGTAACTTTTTCTGAACTTCAGTTTCATACTTCAGTTTACTTCCGTAGTTCCAAACGAACATTATGAGAAACATGATTGTAGCAAAAACCAGGATTATCCAACTTCCATCACCCACACTTGAACAAACTGATGAGAAGAAAAT